>NW_026586816.1:7867428-7971052 GCF_907164565.1 Psammomys obesus
ATCTATCTATCTATCTATCTATCTATCTATCTATCTATCTATCTATCCAACTATCTATCTATCTTTATCCTCTGTTATTATACATGAGGTGTTTTAAAAACAATTATTGTGTTTGAATTTGAAGTTTTCTCCAGAGACTTATGTGATAGAGGATTCATCTCCAGCTGGTGGTGCTATTTTCAGAGCTGATGGAAAATTTAGGAAATCGGGTCTAGTTTGACCAAGTCTGTCACTGGGGATACATTTGGGGAATGTTTATCTTGCCCTGACCTTTTTTGCCTCTCTTTTTTTATGACACTCTCCTCCAATTTTCATATCTTTTGTATCTCTGTATGAGACTCCTGGAGTTTAACTAGGATTGGCTTTGTTAGCATGTAGGGGCGTAATTAACTGAGAGTTCGTGCTTCCCATGCCTCCTGGCCTCCACGGGTGAATATCTTTCTTCGGCATACCCACGCTGTCATGTTATATGGCTTCTCCTTTGAACTAGGGTAAATGAACTAGCTGTTCACAAAAATAAAATTTCTGAAATCCAAAGTTCAAACAAACCTGTTCTACTGTTAAATAGAACATTGCTATCTTTAGGGCAATGAGAAACTAACATAGCAGGAATGAGATTACTGTTCGTCTCCTTTTAGGGTTTTTTGTTTTGTTTTGATGTTACTGTCTAGGAGGGTTTATTTTTACTTATTTTTTGACAGTTTCACACATGTACACAATGTGTCTTTAAAATTTTTCATACATGTATAAAATATGTCTTGATCAGAGTCAGGACCATTGTTCCTTCTTGTTTTCCTTCTTGCTGATTTTTCAAAATGACAAGTTCCCTCCAATGTTCATCCCTTTTTTGTCTCTATGTGAGAGCCCTCCTGTTTAATTATGGTTGGTTTTGTAAGCATACGTGGAGGTGTTATTACCTATAGAGTTTGTGCTGCACCATTGAGGAAAATAACTCACTCTCCCTAGGCAACCAGTTAATCGCTAATAGCCCTTCAAGAATGGGCAGGGCACTATGGCTTCTCCATCAATGACGGCATACTGAAAGGGCCCAAACTTGTGCAGGTCCCCTTCAGGTAGCCACAGGTGCTGTGCCTCCATGACAGCAACAGTCATCTTATATCTAGAAGATAATCTTTCATAACACACTTCCATATCCGCTGGCCCTTACGTTCTTCCTGCTCTCTGTTCTACCATGTTCCCTGGGTCTTGTCATGTTTAGGATAGAATACCCAAGAGCCACTGTTCTTAGCACTTTAACCAGTTATGAATCTCTGTATTAACCACTGAAAAAAGGAGCTTCTCCAATCAAGGCTAAAAGCAGCACTAGTCTGTGCATACTCACAAGGTATTTCTCATGTCCACTAAGTAACGAGCCTGCCACATTTAGTCCACATCCATAATAGATCCCTCCCTAGGGCCTGTAGCTTACTCTCCTCAAACATGAGATTTGTCCAGGCTTACAGATCAGTGCATGGATTTCTAAGGAACTGGCCTCATCTCTATTCAGAAAGCATGTGTTTTCCTCCACATCAATGATGCTACTCTTACTTATACTGAGAAGTACGTAGTCATGTATGCAATTTATTCATTTCCAAAACCAATGGCTATGTGTAACCAGAGCATATAAAGGAAAGGGTTGCTGTGGTGTGCTCCTGCTCTGGACATGATTTCATTCCTGATTTGTAGCGGCTCAGATTAACTTCCTGTTGTTGCTACAGCTAAGCGTAGTCTCCCTACATGTAGTTCTTGAAATCTGCCTCTGAGATTGTAACTGGAAGCATTGGCATTATTCATGTTTTGCTAGGTACTAATGTAACACTCTTACTACATCATTACTGTGTCAAATCCCCACAAACACCCCAGATCAGGCAGTATTGTCATCTTTAAGGGGGTTAAAACACTTCAGGTTAGGTATATGTACTAAGTCAACCAGAAATAAACACTGGAGCCAGGATGCATACTTTATGTGGCTTTAACCCCATACAGACTGAGAAGAAGAATAAGCAAGGCCAAGTATTCTGAGACAATCAAAGCCATCGGAGTCTAGGCTCATGTAACACTGCCCGTCAGATGGGTATATAATCACATATCTATGACTATATGTCCATCTGTTGAGCTGATTCTGCTCTTTGGAGTTAACATAAATAGTGGCCAATTTCCCAGCAGTGAAACTTGGTATCAAACAAACTGTAAAATGACATATAAGGCTATAGTATTTTTACATTAAATCTTTACATTAAACAATTAAAATTAAGGTATACAAAGATACCTTTCACAACCAAAGTTTGGACACTGCTATGCTCGAGGAGCCAGGAAGCCTTGTTGACAGCTGAGGTGGGTGGGGTTGGGGGTGTGTGGAATGTGCAGACACATGCAAGGAAGGGAGAAAGCTGGAAGGAAGGTGTACTGACGTTACAAAGGGCTGTTTCCCCAACTATTTGCAGTGACAAAAAGAAGTTAATTGGGGATGCGGTATTGACAGAACACAGTGATCTAAAGGGATCTCTACAGAAGATTTTTCAGCTGTGATCACAGCATTAGAGCTATGCTTTTAACAACCACTATCTTTCCGAACTGTGCACCCACTGCACCTAGAGATAAAAGCATGTGATATCTCAGAGTCCCCTGACAGTCATCACTGTGGGGTTGTGTTGAGGGCAGAGATGGGGATATGGCAGTCATTATAGCCCGTGATGGGTACCTCAGCTTTATGTATTTCACTGTGTTTCCCAGGACAAAAGTAAGCTAAAAGAGAGATGGAGAGGGGCTGTGTCTTTAGATTCAGTGATCTCAGTGTTCACTTGAGTTGTGCTTTCCTTGCAAGAATATATTTTGCACATAAAATATACTAAATAAGAGATTAAGTCAGTTGTCAGTAAGCATGCTTCACAACTGAGCCTCACTTTTTTCTCTAAGTGAGCACATATGAAAGCGATTCATAGGTGGGAGCCACAATATTACTGAAATCACAGGAGCAGCCACCAACCTTGAGGAGGCTCCAGGGTGTTTAAAACAATTGAAACTGATTGGTTTTGTTCCCATGAACCCCAGAAAGTGTTTCTTCAATGTGATAAAGAACTTTTTACATAAAAGATAACAGGGTAATTATTAGGGTTGATTCATTAGGGGCAAATAATCACTTTTCTCAGAGTAGTAGAATTCCGAAAATGCTCAGGATAATTTTGCCTTTCAGGACATATCTGACAGGTGCTCTACTTCAGCTCAGGATATTTCTTTTCCATTCCTTGTTTGGACTCAGCACATTCGTAGTGGAAACTTCACAGTGATTGCCACTCAAAGGTCATACCACTTCTGTGTGGTAGGAGCATAAGTAAGCGAACCAAGCTCTGGGGTGGGGGAAGGGGAGCCCATCCTGTGTAGAAAATGAGGTTGTGGCTGTGCTAGAACACTTAGATCTTTGATCACCAGAAGACTATCTTCCACACTATGGACAGAAACATTCTGACTCTTTGCAATCAAAATGAAATGGTTTCAATAAGATGAGACCTATAGAGACCAATGCACCAACCAAGGACTATGAATAGAGATGACTTGAACCCCTGCTCAAATGTAGCCCATGGCAGCTGAGTCTCCATGTGGATTGTCTAATAAGCAGAACAGGGGTTATCTCCAATATGGACTCTGTTGCCAGCTCTTTGATCACTTCCCCCTGGCAGAATGGCCTTGCCAGGCCTCAGAGGAAGAGGAGGCAGGCAGTCCAGATGAGACTTGATCTGCTAGATCAGATGGTAAGAGGAGGAGGGCTCCCCCTTTCTGTGGACTGGGGAAAGGAGATAGAGAGGAAGAGGAAAGGAGGGTGGGACCAGGAGGAGAGGAAGGAGAGGGCTACAATCAGGATATAAAGTGAATAACTTCTAAAAATTAATTAACTAATTAATTAATTTAAAAAGATGTTGCTACAAAATTAGAAAGGAGAAAAATGGAAGGTTTTTGTTTTGTTTTGTTTTGTTTTGTTTTAACTGAGACATATTAGAAATATCTTCTCACCACTGTTTCAAAACCTCAAAACCCAAAGCATCATTAGTAGATTTTAGAAGTTAGTGATGAGATATGAACTCAGTCATGAATGTAGAAGAGGAATGTCTTCTTGGCGAGGAGCACGGTAGATACTTAGTTTTGTTTGGGTTCTGGAATGAGGCTATGGGTACAAGGTTCTATAAGCTTCAACATTTGCAGTGCCTTGCCCCAAAGGACTACAGAGAGAACCAAACAGAAGAGGTATATGGGATGCTGCCCCAGTTAAAAAGGAACAGTAGCAAAGTTACTGTGAGCTGCAAAACACACTAAACTTTATGGTTGTTGCTTGTATGGCAGGGTTTCAAAAATTTTTCAAACAGATCAACAAGTGAATGAATAGGAATACAAGTCTCTGAAACTATCATTTCTAGAGTGAAAATAAATTGCTGAAAGATGTATCTTTAAAATATTCTAAAACAAAACAGCTAAAACCAATTCACGTTATAAGAGGTCTACTCATAGGAGACTGCTGTCTCCTGGCTAGGCATGTGCTATTCCTCTGGATGAGGATCATAGATGTGTGTTCTTTTCCTGTACTGCATTCTATGTTTGCACAATTTTTAAGCAAACACTAAAATCATATCAAAATCTACTTCAGCTTTAAAATACATAAAAATAAACCTGGCTCACTATTCTGTCTTGAACAGTGGGCACTGTCTAATCTGATGAGCATACCCTTTGTATCTGTACCTTTGCCAGCTAATAAGGATTATGTGTAACCCATCATTTCCTCATACTCTCAGAGGATCTCCTGCTTAGTCCAAGGAACTAACTTTTTTTTGTGCTGGCATATTTTTATCATTCCTCTTCTATGACTTTTAACTGTTTTAATGATTTTACAATTTGCAAACCTTGCATTATAAGCAACCTTCAAATGCCTTTTGGAAGTACAGACAGTGTAAATCAAAAGCTCAAAACAAGAAAGTACGTCTTTATTTGAGAGCTTTATAAAACCTGAAAGCAAAACAAGACACAGAAGACCCCGCTGTTCAAATGAAGCGCTTCTTGTCACTATTCTTCAATGCAGTGCTATTTGATTGTCCATTGACGGGAGTGTTCTGCCTTTCCTGGACGAATGCAAAAGACAGCTCAATTAACTGAGCTCATACACAAGGAAGATGAAAAAGCTGCTTTAGGTGCCTAAGTATAAAGAGAGTAAAAGTTAAAAGGAAACCCTGAAGTTTGAGAGGAGCAATTCATACCACAGGCTGGAGTTCTATAAGATAATAAGTAACAGTCCAGCCTAATTTCACACACAAGCCTTATTAAATCAAAGTACAATAGAGCGAGGAGAAAACGAATCCAGAACAAGCAGAGCCATTTGTTGTTGCTCAATAACTGGATTTTCCGGTCTTGAACTTTATTTCACATTTAGATTCTGAACATACCAAGAGCAGCCCCTTGTCACTTGACAAATCAATACAATGAGCACAGTTCAGGCTTATATATTGAGAAGGAAAACAAAATGCATCAGGGTTGATGCGATGAAGGCCATTCCTGTACAGTTTCTGGGACGGCTCTGAAGCTGAGCGACAGAACTTTAAACCCGGACACGCCACAGGAATCACCAAGCTAGGCTTCTTCTAAGACATCCTTTCATGGCGTCCTGCTTTCTTCTGCTCAGGCTGAGGAAGTCATCTCCAGAGTTCGGCTGTGTTCTTCACAAAAGTCTTAAGAAACACCGTGTTCAAAACCAACTAAATATAACTATGCCTTACAAGATGAGAGAACAATAGCATTTCAAATTCTCTATGATTCTAGATTGTTCCTGAGGCATTGTAACTGTTCTCTTCCACAGAAAAGCGTTATCCTTTGATATTTCTGCCCTTCAGTTGTGTCTCTGGATTTCACCATGGTGTGCTCAGATACAAAACTCATCACATTGGGTTAAAACTGGTGGACAATGCTTTAGATTTTATAAAAAGTGCTGAATTTTATTAATACTGCCCAGAGAGTGCCATTGCCAATTCATCTGTGGAAATAAGCTCAATTATTTATTAGCCCCTGGGCTGGGACTGTCTAAGGTTGGTGATCATTATGAACACTCCAATCCCGAATTATAGTCATCTGCTTCCTTCTGTCTGGGTGAGATTCAAGGGAAATCAAACTTGACTGTTCTAGAACTGATATTAAAACAGTGTCTGAGAATCAAGAGGGAAATTGAAACTGTGACAGACATGTCAATAAAATGTGTCCAATGCATAATTTCAGTTAAAACTGGAGATGTAATTCCAAGGTCCAAAGTTCTCTGAGTAGAAGAGGGATAGGGTGCGGTAGGGAGAGCCCTGTGAGTCACAGCTTTATGAAAACCCAGCACTAATTTAGGGTGACATGCTGGTTCATTTAGTGTCATTGTGTTTCCTAGCTGTTTATAAACTTTCTGCTATTCCTGGGATGAACTCCTTACAAGGAGGGCTTGCTCATCCCAGCCTGTGTTCTCTTCATGCCTGAATTAGAGCGCTGACAAACAAAGAACACGCCTCCCTCTGTGAGAGTGTGCGTGTGTGTGAGAATGTGTGTGAGAGGGGGAGAGTGTGTGCGCGTGTGTGTGCATTTATGTATGTGTTTACTTGGGTTATGAAAGTGTGTGTACATGGGTGTATGTGAGAGTGTATTTGTGTGTGTGATGTGTGCATGTATCTTTATGTGCATGTGTGTGAGTATATGTCTGTGTATATATGCATGTGTGAATTTGCTGTGTGTGTGCATGTGAGCATATGTAGTCCTTTCACTGTTTAGTCATTTTCATTAACTGATGTGGGAAAATAGATGTGGACTCTGGTTTAGTAGACTTAGGGCAGGCCCTGGAAACCACTGTGACTCTACATTTCAGCTGTTAGGAGTCAGGGTATTCTTTCCACACAGGGTGCTGGTCTTCTAAATGTTCAGCAATCAGTTTTCTTACTACTTGAAGAATGTTACTTTGAAAAGCCACAGTTTGACTCTAACTTTGATCCTTTTCAATTTACTGTTGATAAACATCATTAGTTGCATATTTTTATTAGAATGTCATTAGCTGCATTTTATGGATTAGCCCTTATTCATGCCTTGACTTCTTTGCGGATGAAGTTTGATTTTTAACTAGCCTTGCATCTCCATGGTCCTCAGATGAAGATTCCCCCTGTGTTACTTCTTCCTGAGCCTTTGCATAATTTGATAATTTGCTGACTGAAGGTCTGAAATCTGTCAGTCTCGGGAAGATATAAACAAGTGTCTTTAGCAAAATTGCTTTTCAAACTCAGACCCAGGCTAGATTCAAGCTCCCCAGTATTTAGAGACAGACAGTTGTATTTAATCTAAAGGCAGATAAAACACAGTAGTATATAATACACTTCACATCTAAACTCACTGTACTATTAATATAAGCCCAAATACAGTTACACAGCAGTAGTTTCAGTTTCGTGTCCATTTTCCGTAAGAGATTAGTTGGCTCAGAAAGGCCTGCTGAGACTGAAGCACCAACCAAGGACCATGCATGGAGAGGACCTAGACACCCTGCTCAGATGTAGCCCATAGGCAGTTCGGTCTTCATGTGGGTTCCCTAGTAAGGGGAGCAGGGGCTGCGTCTGACATGGACTGTGTTGTCTGCTCTTTGATCACTTCCTTATGGTGGGACTGCCTTGACAGGCAACAGGCAAAGAGGATTCACTCAGTTCTGATGGGACTTGATGTGCTGGGGTGGGTTAAGGAAGGGGGCTCCCCTTTCTGAGGAGCAGGGGAGGGGGGATAGGAAAAAGAGGAAAGGAGGGTACGACCAAGAGGAGGGGAGGGAGGGGGCTACAATAAGGATGTAAAATGAATAAAGACGTTGACAGAGTCCAACTGCCACCCATTTTTTTTTCTGCTCATATTTTGCTTTGTCAGGAATTAACTGAAAATTATAGGTTATAAAAGGTTAGGTTTTAAGACTGTTTTGCTTTCCATTAAAGTAAATTACTGACTGAATTGTTTTAAGAATGGAGTTCAGAGGCCATCTATGGTAGGCCCCTGTTCTGTTTCTTGTTTTCTCCTATTTCCAATAGCCATCCCATTTGTCTTCCTAAGTGAAGATTGATCATCTTACCCTGGGTTCTCCTTCTTGTTTAGCCTCTTTAGGAGTACAGATTTTAGTATATTTGTCCTATCTAGTATCCACTTATAAGTGAGTATATACTGTGTGTGTCTTTCTGCTTCTGGGATACCACACTCAGGATGATCTTTTCTAGATCCCACCATTTGCCTGTAAATTTCATGATTTCCTTGTTTTTAATTGCTAAGTAGTATTCCATTGTGTAAATGTACCACAGTTTCTGTATCTATTCCTCCAGACTCTGCCTAGCAGTGTATCAAAGCAGATGCTGAGACTCATAACCCAACCTTGGACAGAATGCAGGGAATCATATGAAAGAAAGGGGAGTTAGTAAGACCTGGAGAGAACAGGAGCTCCACAAGGAACAGGGGTCTTTTCTGAGACTGATTCTCCAGCCAAGGATCATGCATGGATATAACATAGAACCCCTGCTCAGACCTAGCCCATGGCAGCTCAGCGTCCAAGTGGGTTCCCTAGTAAGGGGAGCAGAGACTATCTTTGACATGAACTCAATGGCTGGCTCTTTGACTCCCACCCCAAGGGAGGAGCAGCCTTGCTAGGCCACAGAGGAGGACAATGCAGCCAGTTCTGATGAGACCTGATAAGCTAGGGTCAGAAAGAAGGGGAGGAGGACCTTCCCTATCAGTGGCCTTAGGGCAGGGAGGAGATAAGGGAAGGAGGGTGAGATTGGGTGGGAATGAGAGAGGGGGCTGCAGCTAGGATACAAAGTAAATAACCTGTAATTAATATAAAAAAATAAAAATTATTTAAAAAAAAAAGAATGGAGTTTAGTGAAATTTGAGGATAACACTGTGTGAGGAAACTCCGTGTGAGCGAAGGCCCAAGTGAATGTGTGTTGTTGACACGGACACCGCCACATCAGGGGCCCCACAGCCTCAGGTTCGGCTGGATGGCAAAGCCTTCCTTGAAGGGGGCGGGGGAGCAGCGTGAGAGTTGACTCTCTATGAGGAAATTGTCCTTGTCCGATGTTACGGCCTGAACACAGGCCTACAGAGATGACTCCTACCAACCTGAGCTAAGCCTGTTTTCTTGATACAGCCATGTACCCTAAGCCCCTCTTCCTTGTTTATCTGTATGCAATAATCCTGCCTTCCTGCTCAAATCTATATAACCCACAGTGATCTTCTAGGGTGCTGCAATTTCTCTAGCAAAGAGCCTAGTCCACTCAACCCACAGGTTTTCTGTGCTTCTGTAAATCAATCTGTGTCTGCTTTTCCTCCATTTCCTAAGTCCAAGTCCCTGGATCCATGCAAGGAAAAGAAATTTCTCTCACTGGTTCATACATACCATAAGTGATATGGAACTGTGGTCAGGGACTTAGGCAAAGGCTTGGCAGGTGCCAGCGCTGCCGTTCCCAGGAAGGAGATCATTGCCTCTTAGAAACTTGGAGTAAATAAATAATCTCAATAGCTGCACAGCGTTAAACATTGCTATTGATTAACCTAGAAAGAACTTTGGTGTCTCAGAAAGGATGTTTGCCAGAACACTTGATGGCTCCGTTTAAAAATTCGGTGGAGGAATTAACAAGTGTCTTCAACTTGGTCCAGTGGCACGACAAGGCTTTCATAGCTGTTTATGCAAAACCGCACTGCAGTCAGTGTAGTGTCAAGTGACAGGAAAGAGGTGTGCACACTTCTGTTACTGAAGGAGGTGAACTTTTTCCTCACAAGATTTTTCAGATAATTTAACATGACTGTTTATTCTTAATTTCCAAGAGAAAAACATAAGATGAAACATATTTTCCAGCCTCTTTGAAGGAGTAGCTCTTGAATGGGCCTCATGCTCTAAGAATAAACTTTGAAAACACTAAATCAATAGTTGTTTTCAAGTTCAAATAACCCACATTCCATCTTGCATCTGCATCCAAGGCCACTGGGGTTCCATATACTTCATAGTATCATGTTGGGCTCTTTCCAGCAAAGGCCTTCCACAGTCTGTAAGGATAAAGTGTGCCTGACAGGCAAAGTTTAGCTGTTTTCCCTGTATGAGGTTTTAGAATATCTTAATAGCTCCATTATGTGTTAGCCTTAACTCTTTAGTCCATATAGTTTATACCAAAGTAAAGCTGAAAACTTATAATAAAAGTAGTAGGACATATTTTAATAATGAAAAAAGTAAAATTCAATAAATTATCAAAATGACAAGTTCAAAAAGAATGTACTGACATACAGGGACAGACATATAAAATGAATTGAAGAAACAGAAGTGTGTTGTGGGGGACATCTGAAGAAGAATCATTTCTATTTTAATCTTCTTAAACAAATCCAAACAGAAATCTACAGATTACAACTGAGGAAATATTTTATTATGACAAGGACGAACCAACTGTATCCAAGTATTCACAAGTTATCAGAAGTACAAACAGTGTGGTGTTTCTCTGTGTGCATATTTGTGTGTGTTATGTTTACGTGTATATGTATGTCTCTGAACATGTCAATGTATGTCTATGTGTGGATATGCTTGTGAATGTTTGTGTTTTGTCTGTGTGTGTGTGTGTGTGTGTGTGTGTGTGTGTGTGTGTGAGCGCAGGAATCAACCTGTACTTGCTTCCTAAGTGGAGCTGTAGACCTGAGTTTGACAATGAGGCAGACATTCTGGCAGAAGAACTTATTCTATAGTTCACCTGTTCTTTATGCTCCTGCCTCCTGGGCCTGTCATTTGGAACTCTACTCTTCTGTTCATTTGTTTGTTTTTCTTTTGTTTTTATCACAGGGTCATGGGAAGAAGTAATAGGTGTCATTTCTGGACAAAATTGATGTGCCCTCACTATTGTTTTTTTTTTTTTTTCCTAATTTATGGGATTCCTAGAAGCCATACTTTTAAGATTGCAATAGCACAGAGAAGTAGGTCATTTGCCAGTCTAGTTTACCAAATAATCAGCTTTGTTGACAAGACAGATTCAGGCATGCTATTAGAGAAATAAATAAGATGTTGCTGTGTTCAGCCACTGAACTTTCAGTGTTAATTTGTTATGGTGCACAACTAACCTATATGACTAACCTAAATAACACCCTAGAAGGCCCTGCTGAGCTCGGAAGTGAGCACACAGCATGAGTGATGTACCGTTTTCTGAAATTCTGGCTAGGATTAATGCACGTTCCTGACCTGGGTGGGAAGCAATAGAGAGGTGGCTTAGATGATAAATTTATAGGAGAGGTGGGGCTTTGCTCCACAGTAACTCAGAGCCAGCGTGCTGCTTCTTTTCATTTCATATCCAACAAAATTGAACAGTGAATTTGATTTCCCAAATACTATTGCATCACTTTTAATTCCTTAGGGGTGATGAACTAGTACATCGCAGATACATGTAACTTAGCCAATTTTTTAATTGGAATTAAATTTGTTAATATTGAAGGTTCGGAAGATTTTTCTCAAAAATTTAAGTTTCCCGCTTCTGAGAGGAGAAAGGTGTGTGCTCTGTCTGAACATCCCACTCCGTCGCCACAGAAGGAAGCAGGGACCAGCTGCTGTCCCATTCCCTGGACAGGACACTCGTCCTCTCTTAGAGTCACGCCTGTGTCAGCACCTGGATCTTTGGATCTTTGATTCCCTTACTGTAAAGCAGACACCCTGAGATAGAGCTCTTGAATATGAAAAAAATTAGCAGGCAATTTAGGAAGCCCCATCGGGCCTTTAAGCTGTCCCTAGACTGTCCCTCATGCAACTGAGAGATAAACAGTGAAATGTGTCTGGGAGTCTTGAAAGGGTTAAGGCACAGGAACAGTGTTTCCTGCTGACTTCCAGGGAGTGTGATAAGGAGGCTCCAGCTGAATGGGAGTCCGTTGTTCTCCCTGTGTTGTTGCCAGGTGTGGAGAGTTTACCCTCCTTTCCACATGCTCTGCTACAGGGAGGCCTTGTCCATGGCTCTCTCCAGCCTCCTGGTCTAAATTTGCCTGACAGGAACAATCAGCTATCAGCATTATCTGAATGGATTATCCTCAGTTTTCACACAGGATCTCTTTCTGCCCCTTAGCAGAGTACATTTTTATGCAGCTCACAATATATAAAGTACTATTCGTGAAAAGTTCAAAATATTTGCTTTCACTGGGAACTGAAGCCAAGTATCTTTTAATAGCGCCAATATATATGAATAGTTTCTAGAGAGAATATACCAGTTACTCAAAGGAGAAAAGGATAAAATATTGGAGATTTTTTTCCCCACTCACTAGTTTGCTTAATAAAATAGCAAAAGTGTTTAATAAGAAACATTTGTCTCACTTCAGATATGGCATATTAACTTTTGCATGGTCAAGGCAAGGAGATGTGGAGTGTGGTCCAAGTTCCCGAGCAGGTAAGTGTAAACCGACGCTATTCTTGAATAGCACCAATAACTGCAAAAGGATCGTTTGCAGCTGTGGAAAATTCCTTGACAATGGGAGAAAAGCACTCTGAGTGTTATAGACAGCACACAAACAAGTGGGTGTTGTGATATCAGTTTCAGATTGAAGCTCACACACACACACACACATAATTAACTCCAGAGTGTCTTATTGGGCTCAGCAGTAAGACCCAAATGATGACAGGCTAAACTCCGGGGAGGGCTGAGAGGTGTTCCTCTCTCTCTAAAACAGCTGTAAACACGAAGGCAAGGGCAGCTCAGGAAGAAGGTATGAGACAAATGTGTCGGGGATGAGTCCTAGGCACGCAGTGAAATAAATTTCAACCCAGGCTTGCCTTTCTCGAGGTGCTTCCCTGATGAATCGTGTACACCAGCTGAATATATATGATGTTTAAGAGCAAGCTGGGCTATAGGCGCAACTTACTGAACCAATGCTTCCTCCCCCTCAGCTTTCAACCTGCTCTCAAGAAGATCTCCATCATTGTGGAAACACTGCAAGCCAGAAAGAAGCCCAGAGAACACCCTGGCTGAGTCCATTTATTTTGCAAATGATGTGAATAAGTGCACAGGGTTAATAAATGGCAAAACAACGATTAGTACATTGACTCCAGCTCCAAACTTGTGGCTTGTTAAAATAGATCACCGACCCATCTCTTTAAGGCACTATTTAAAAATTTCTCGAGGAATATTCATGACTGACTTATGTATCATCTGCCAGTCCTACTTTCTCTCCAGAAGGGCCACACAGAATCCCAGGACTATTTGAAAGTGTCTCACACTCTCGGGCTCACCAGTTCATACATACCCTGTGGTACTTACCACAGGTGAATGCAGGCCCACTCATCAGCTAGATGCTTCAAATGGATACTGCATAGGAAAGCTGGTGGGAGTATCACACACTCAGAGTCTGCAGGCTCTCATTTGTTATTATTGCCATGCTTACACGGAAATCTCACACTCAGGGGAAAGGAACTTTAGGCTGTGCACATGCTCAGCTCTTTAGACTCCCAAAGATCTCTACTCTAGGGATTCTCTGTCAGAACATTTGCAGTTGAAATGCTCTTGGTTGTAGATCTGTGAGAATGAGGTAGCTACCAGAAAAACAAAAGGCTTTTACAATAGAACATGGAGGGAAGTGGGCAGGGACCAGGCCAGGCCCCCTGTGTCTGTCTTGGCTGGATGACTCCTCCGTCATGATTTTAGGGTTTGCTTTAAAAACTCTTTTTACATTTATTCCTTCTGGTGTGCGTGGTTGGTGCGAGTGTTTGTGTCCATGTACTTGTGTGCTCACTTGTGCCCCCGTACCAGAGCATTCTGGGACAGTTAGAGGAAATGTGTAAGAGTCAATTCTCTTCCTGCAACCATATGGGAAGAGAGACTGGACTAAGGTCATCAGGTGTGAGGGCCAGGGCCTTCATTTTCTGAGCCATCTCGCTGGGCAGCATGTTACAGTTTTTAAAAGAAGTCTTTGTATAGCACACAATGACCTACCTGAGCTTCAGACATGGCTACTAAATACAATGGAAAATACACACTGGACCTTTCATGTAATTAGGGAAGCTGGAAAATTTGAAGGTAAATTATGGGTTAGAAAATGAGATGCTGTGAGCATAGGAGCATGAAGACACATACGCACACAGGTGTTTCTTTGAAACAGGTTTTCTAATTTGGACCTGGACCCGGTGCTTACTGATTATGTGAGGCAGGCTGTCAGAGAGCTCCAGGGATCTGTCTGTCTCTACCTCCCCGGTGCTGGGCTAACACGCACATTCCGCCATGTCTGACTTTTTACGTGTGTGTGTTTGGGATTAAACTCGCATCCTTCCACTTGTGTGACTGGCACTTTACCAAGAGAACCATCTCCTTGCCCCTGGACAGTAACATTTCACCAGCTGATGATACCTGGAGCTGTTGCAAACGATTTAAAACTTAGCGGTAAGGTGTGCAGCAGCTGGGTATTGTGATCATATTGTATAAAACAATGGAAGAATAGGGGGAAATGTTTAAAACGTTAGCAGTTGCTAGAGTTCTCAGCTATTACTGCTACTTTTTGTAACACTGAAATAAAAACAAAATGGCAGAGAGCAACGTTGTGAACCCATGGCATTTGCCCTTCAGATCCGGGGTCCTCCTTTCTGTTTTCCACATTCGTTGACATGGTACCTACAATTGCCTGCTAACATGCTCTCAAACCCAGCTGTAAAATGTGCTTATAGTGTCAGAGGTACAATAAAAAAAGATTGAAAGTGGGTAGGTGCATGAAAATACTTTTTTTTTTTCAACTCGTAAATGAAAGCTGGAAAGGAGAGCATGCAGAGTTTTTAAGCAGACACGAGAATACAGCTGTTTTCATCATGTACAGAAATCCTTATATTTTCCTGAACATATAACCAAAAAGTGAACAGCAGGCGTTTGGCTGTCAAAAAGATATCGGTGTTACATTGCGTGCTTCAGTGCAGACAGATAGCAAGGAAAATATGTGAAGCTTCTCAAATACACGATCTGAAAGTGAGGCTGCTTCAGAGCTGGGTTTTTAATATACTTACCTAGTTATCTTCACTTTCTCAGTAACAGTGATGGCAACTGACAGTGTAATTATCTTTCAAGGACTGACCTGGGTCTAAGAAATATTCTTCTAGCGTGTCACACACTGTTGATATTAAACCGGTGACATGAGAAGCCATCTGGAAAAAATCTGGGCATAAGGAAGTTTAGGGGATCTAATCCAAGCTGGGTTTTGGCTGATTTACTTCAGTTCACTCAAATCTCATTTAATAACGTGAAATAACACACATGGAAAGAGGAAAGAAAACGCTGTCCTTTGTTCCTGGGTTGATTAAATGGAGTCATATGTATGGAGAATGGCTTATGAATCCCTGTGTGCTCATCCTGTTTGCATTTATCATTTTGTTTTTGTTTTTAGTAAGACAGACAGCATGCTCTATTTTGGCTTTCACACTACTTTGAACAGGTTTTAAGAGGCATGAATTTCCAACAAAATACTAGGAAAATATTCAATAAAGTCAAATATATATTTTGAGCAGTCCATAGTATACTCGGCTAAACTGTTTATCCTTATGATAAATTTTAGTTTTCTTTTAAACTAAAAATGTTCTTTAGCTGTCTGGTAAGATGAGGTACATTCCTTAAAAGTTTTAACATCAAAATAGTTTATAATCCCCTTTAAAGAGCATGTGACACACATTCTTTGACATTTGGCTTAATGTTTGTAAACCTCAGATGAAACCTGAAGAAAAGACATATATTTAGAGAAAAGGTTTCTAAGACCATCAAGTCAGGGCAAAAAGAGATAGGCAAATCCTGAGGGTGTCCCTGTAGACTGGCTGTGGAAAAAAAAGTCTGTCTTCCACAGTAGGACTTGATAGGAAAAAGACCAAGAGAGTGAGAGGGAGGTTGCTCAGCAAATCAACACCTTTCATCTTTCTCCCTTGGACTGACAAGGCATCGGGGCAAGAGCAGGACCCCTGAGGTTATCCAACCACCCGTCCCATCTTCCAAAAGCATCACCACACCCTTTCCCACAAATAGGCAGTTGCACAATCATGCACAGACAGACCAGGCTCCAATGTGCCAACCAGTGCATATGGCAACAAGGATAAGGTGTGCAGAACCGGGAGACGGCTCCATGGACAGAACACTGTTCCCCAGTATGGCGACCAGAGTCAAGATCTCCTGAAACCCATGACAGCTAGGCAGGCGTGGCAGCCATCTGGAACTTCAGTGCTCTGATGGCAAAGGCAAGGAATCCCTGTTGCAAACTAGATAGTGATACCAGCCCATTAGTTCACACTGGGTTCAGCAAGAGATGGCCTGCATAAATGAATAGAGAATAGTCAAGAAAGACAGGAGACACCAACTTTAGGCCTCTACATGCTCACATACGCACATACATACACGTACACCCCCACTAGAGAACATACATCCATGCCTGCGCAAACAATACACTCATACAAAACAATTAAACAAAAGCACAAGCTATTGATTCTTTCTATCCGGTTCTCATATCTTGTCATATAAGAAACACACCTCATATTCTGATCAACTTATGTTTGTTGTCACCAAACTTGACATAAAAAATGGGATGTTCTTTGTGTTTTCTGTCACTCATTTAATAGCTCCACCCAAACTCATGTAAAGCCTTTAAAAAAAAAAAGCAGCCATTCCTCAAAATCAGCATACCTCTGTTACCTTATTAAATAGTTCACAATTCTAAGATATGATTTTGGTCTGTGCCAAGGAGGAAATTTCCTTCAAAAAGCAGATACAACACCGATTTTATACCTGCCTTACCACAAAGATAGTTTTAAAGCAGCAGAGCTGTAGTAACACTTGTCTTAGTCATCCTAACAAATAAAGGCATCAGAAAAGTTGCTGCTGCCTGAAACATTTAAAATTGTATGCTTAGAAAATATGGCAATCAACTCCAACAGCCTTGTAACATGCATGGTACCTTCCAATCGGAATTTCCTTTTGACATGCATCTACAATGTGTTATTTTAGAATCTCCATGCTAAAAGAACATTAAGAGACCTGGTAAGCTTATGTGCGCCTAATCATAGCTGCTGGCTAAAAATGTGGTGGGAAATGACCCTTTTTTCATAGTCATTAACTCCGCATTCACACATGGGCTTCATTTTCCACATCACACAATTCTATGAAGGCTCCCAACTCAGAGAGGGGTCGGGATCGAAGCTCATGGCTGTCAACGTCTCCTGCAGCTGTATGGAGACTGAGCTAGAAACACACCCTGAACTGTGGATTCTGAGGTTGGGGCTGGGCCACTGAGCAGCAGTTGCACAGAAGCATGAAAACATAATTGTAGACTCTTTGTAGGTTGACTGTCTACACTTCAAATACCACTTCTGTATTCGGATCTTCATTAGTGCCGTCTTGTGTCCCCCAGTAAGAGAAAAGCAGACTCCAGAAATAAATCAAGCTGGGTTTTATGCGGAGTCAACACCCAGCAGTAGAGAACTCTGTGCTAGGAAAAATGCCCGTGTCACTACTGGGACCTGCAGAAGAGTCGCCTCTTGTTCACCGCAGGGTCTCAAACCACGGTGCTGCAGCAGTGTGGAGAAAACAGCAGAGTGCTGTGTTCTGATTTCGATTCCCCAGGCCCCTCAGGCTCACATGGCTAGAGAGAAAGAACAGCGGCTTTCGTCGCAGTGCAGGTCCTCACGGGAAAGAAGTCAGCATAAAGTAGCCAAAGCCTCAGCGTTGCCTACAAGTTCCAGCCAAGCCTCTCTGTTCCTTCCATTTCACCTCTCTCATTCAGCCTTTCCTTTAAAAACATGTTTTCGTTTCAAAAACAGATGACACTCTACTAAGGACAGATAAAGCACCAAAATGAAGTCGGGCCACATGGAAAGGTCGGCATTTAATTTAGTCTTCAGGCACCAAGTAAGACTGAGGCTCTCTGACATAGTCAAATCAAAGAGCTAAAATGTGAGACTCAGCTCTGACATGGAAGACAGTGATAACCTCACTCCAAACTGTCAGCAAAACTCCAGAGCTGAGCAAATCCACTGATCTGGAGGAAAGCCTGCTCTCTTTATCCTTCTGGTTCACTTTGCATTTGCTGTTGGGAAGCAGCAAAGCAGACTGCATAATTCATGCTCATTGCATTCAAAAGCATAATGAGAGGACGTCCAGTTTGCCAACACTTTGAAGAAGGGTGCTCAGACAATAGCAGCCACGGCGCTATAAATGGATCCTGATGAGGGCAGGAAGTCAGTCTTCTCCTAAGTTACTCGCTGGCTCCGTGTTGGGAAGACTGACCTCTGCTGTTCTTTGACTGTGCTGAAAGCATTAGCATTGTCAACACCGTATCCTCTCAAGATTCCTAAAATATCCCCTGCTTTTTGCATTGTAACTTAAGCAAGAAGTACTTGCTGCCTTTAGAGCAGGCCATCTGGGAGGAAGGTGGCTTTGATCATCTGGCTTAGCCCTTGCCCTTTGCCCAGACCATTGCCCTTCTCTTTTAGACGTAAGCCAGACTTATTTGGGAGCAAAATTATGTGTCCAAGATTGAAAAAATAAAATAAAAGAGATGTGTCTAGAAAGACATGACAAGATCTGACTAATTTTTAGGTCATGCTTTAATGATCAGGGGAACCAATTCAGGCATGAATGCCACATCTGTTCCTTGAAGATCAACTCAGTCTTATTCAGTGTACAAGAATCTGATTTATCTTATGAAGAAATGTTTACTCTCTTCCTTATTTTTGCAGATGAAAGATGGACCTAAAGGTGAGGACAGTTACAGAGCTGACACTGGTTTCTTCAGTAGTTGACATGTGGAACTAGAGTCAAATTTGGGTTTCCAATGATGATGCCTTATCATCTTGCAGGCTGCCCATCAGCCACAAATAAGGAAAAACTGGGATGAGATGAAATTAAAAGGATTTTTTCTTAAATTTCATTTTTATTTGTGTGAGTGTGTGTGTGTGTGTGTGTGTGTGTGTGTGTGCATGTGCGTATGTATGTGTGTAGGCCAGAAGAGGATGCCAGATTCTCTGAAGCTGGAGGTACAGGCAGTTGTGAGCAGCCTAACGTGAATACTGGGAACCAAACATGGGTCTTCAGTAAATGTTCTTAAGTGCTAATCAACTTCTGCATTACCCACTCAATCGACATCGTTTTAAATCAAAGGGATCTACATACTCATTTAATTTTTTTGTAGCCAATATCTCAGCATATGAAGAGAAAGTAATTTGCATTATACCAATGATGTCTTGATTGTGATTAGTTAAATGAAACCTTAGAATGTGAGAAGAAAAAATTATTCTAACACTATAAACAATAAGCCAGAAACCAAATAAAGCAAGCTAAGATATAGTAATACATCAGTTTACTGGGAAGACAACTGGAAAATGGAAGTCTGATGCAAGGTTTAAAAGTCTTCTCTACATTGACCCCATACTCATGCTTTTGGATACACAGGTGCTGAGAACTGGGTTTGTAAGAGGGGGAAAGGAAGAAAGAAAGAAAGAAAGAAAGAAAGAAAGAAAGAAAGAAAGAAAGAAAGAAAGAAAGAAAGAAAGAAAGAAAGGAAGGAAGGAAGGAAGGAAGGAAGGAAGGAAGGAAGGAAGGAAGAAAAAAAGAAAGAACCTTTATCAAAATAGTGTCCGCCTCAGTGTTAATTACCCTGTGCATCCAAAAGAAGTGGGCAGACGCAGGCGGTATGGCCCACACTGGGCTTACCAATAATGGAATAGGGTCCAGCAATGCAACCCTGTGCCCTGCAACCAGCCATTTCTTTGCTAAAGATTAAAGGGGGAAATTGAGATCTTTATCTCTAGTTTCTGCAAGAATTGGTAGAAGCTCTTACTTTATAGAGTGGCGCGGATGTGGGGAATAAGGAAGGACATGGAACAAGTGAAAATCTGCTTTGATCTTAAATAATGTGAGAGATTCAACATTTAAACTAAAAAGAAACATTATATCCATTTTATTCAATTAACTTTGGTTTTATGCGGTAAAGGTTCTCGGGTTTAGATGTCTTGATGTCTGACTCTTTCATCTTTTTACTGTACTTTTCTAATCACATAGAATTGACTGGTGAGTGCATGACAGGCTTAAGCAGGGCTTACAGTATACAGTAGGCATATATTAAGTGACTGTGTTTAAACCCATCCTAGTTAAAAGTGCTCACCTAGGATATCACTCACAGCATGGGGAGAAGATGACCACTACATGGCATTGAGAGAAATGAGCAATCCAGTGAAATGTTCATCAGTGGAGTCTATGGGAATTCAACATGACAAAGTCTAGAACAAGAGTTCTGGAGACTAAGGATCACTCTTACATCTGAATCTTATCCTATAATGGTTTTAACTAGGACTGATGTACACTTAATACTTCTACTCACTGCTACTACCAAATAGATGCAAGGTTTTGCCCACATCCACATGTAACAGAGTCAGTCTGAAAACTTTTAGTGTGTGTATCAAAAGAAAAGTGTGCTCCTAGCAGCATGGCACACTGAATAGTTTAGGTATTCAGCACTTTGAAATGATCAAATGAAATTGTCATTTTTGATAGTAAATTAAACTAGTTTTTCCAAATTAAAAAAAAAGTCTGCCTATCCCTTTATCTCAAATAAATGATGATGTAAATTTGCTGGTAGCATTTTTTATTATAGGAAAGAATTTCAGACCCGTATGCTTGCTAGACAGATGGACGTTCACTTTCTTAGCCAAAACTTCTTGAGTTTAGTTCACTGGGGAAAGTGAAAGCATCAGAGAAATGGAGCTTTCTGGATTCTGGGGAGACCTTGGAGGATATGAGGAAAGAAAATAAACAAAAGGCAAAGTCTTGTCAACTCAATGGAATGAGATTGTCATGTGTTTCAATGAAGGCAAATGTAGTCTCTTCAGTGTCTGGGTGAGGAGAACAGCAGCACTTTGGCAAACTTGCTAGAGGCCATTTTCTGTAGTCCATCCTGAGGCAAAACAGGAACATTCTATGGTGTCAGAGCAGAAGGAAATCTGTCAGGCTGGCAGAGGCCATGCGCTGAAGCCGAGTGTCCAGGGAAAGCACAGCTGGATAATCAGAATGAAATGAGCTGATGCTGCCGCTGCTGGTGCTGCTGGTTCTGGTGCTGCTGTGGTGCTGGTGCTGGCGCCGTTGCTGCTGGTGGTAGTGGTGCTGGTGCTGCTGTGGGTGCTGGTGGTGGTGGTGCTGGTGGTGGTGCTGGTGGTGGTGCTGGTGGTGGTGGTGGTGCTGGTGCTGCTGCGGGTACTGGTGGTGGTGGTGATGGTGGTGATGGTGGTGGTGGTGCTGGTGGTGGTGGTGCTGGTGATGGTGGTGATGGTGGTGGTGGTGCTGGTGGTGGTGGTGCTGGTGGTGGTGATGGTGGTGGTGGTGGTGGTGCTGGTGGTGCTGGTGCTGGTAGTGGTGGTGGTTATGGTTCTGGTGCTGGTGAAGTGCTCACAGGACAGCCAAAGCTACCATGCCTGCGCAGCCTGAGTTAGCCATACTGGCTTTACCTGGGTCTGATGACCTTCCTTGTATACCTGGATATCTGCCTGTAGGGGTGGTGATTTCTAGCAACTGTAGCAGTGCCTGTAATGCTTCGGAGAGTCATATGTTAAGTGGCTGCCATCTTAAACTCATTTCCATAAACATGCTTTCTCATTGGTTACTCAAAGGAAGAGGAAGATGGCTTTCACACAAAGCAGTTTGGGGTGAATAGACAGAAGATGTAGAGGTATAACCAACAATGCTGATTTACTAGGGCTTAAAACAAAATACAGACGAGCTCAGAGACCAAGAACTTCTTGAACAGCTATACCTAATTAAGCCTAGTTCCTCCTCTCATGGCCTTCACATTCCCAGTTGAGCTCAGAAAGATAAAATCTAGAGTGACTTTAGGGTGCCCTTTACGGCAAATACGTCTGATGATAATGTTGGCCAAACTTTCTGTTGACTGTTTTGTTTAGTTATAGATGATCTGACTTGGGTGGCTGCTGAAGTCTGCAGTAACCCTGTAATTTTCGAGCTTTGGTTTAGAGGGGGCTTTCAAGTCAGTGGTAAGCTTCCATTATCAAGCCAGAAGGGAAAATCAAATAGTCACATTTAGAATCTGGATGTGTTGGCATATGCCTATAATCTGTACTCAGGAGATTGAGGCAAGAGGGTTCCCCCAAATTCCGAGACTGCCAGTCTAAAATAGAAAGGATTAGGCCAACTAGAACTGTATATAAAGCTTCTGTCTAAAAGGAAAAATAAATGACATTTAGGTGCTTTTTCTGTATTTGTGATTGTTGTTTCTTTTCAGTTTCTAAGACCTAGTGAAAGTGTCAATTTCAATATATATATATATATATATATATTATTTTTTACCGTCTGACATATACTTGTTTTATCTCCATTTCATACTGCATTAATAGAATAAAAACTAAAATACTACATGCTAAGCAACGAATTAAAGAGATACATCCATGTCCTAATATTTGTCTTATACAGTCCCCAAGTTACTCTGTTGCCACTTTTAATCTTCCAACTTCAAGCAGCATGAAACTGATATGCATTTAGTGGCCATCATGGCATGAACTTTGAATTTTCGTGTTTCGTCCCTAGGCTAGAAATGGGATTTCTGTTTTTCTGTGCCTCTGGGCAGCATCACTGAGCCACTGTTCCACATGAAGGTAAGGGAGAAACCTGATGTTCTAGTGTCTTGAATGGCAAATGTCTGATACTAGGGAGTCTAAGTGTGCTAACTACATTTCCAATTTCTTGTTGTGTATTTAGTACCTAAATGTGTTAGAAATGGAGTTGTGTCTATATTTTTTCAACACTGGAAAAATTTTATCAAACAGAATTGCACCTAATAAGAATAGATTCAATTCTTTGAAGGAAAATCTAAATATGCATACTTAGAATACTTTGCCAACAGTGATTCGTTTAATGGAAAAAAAAAAAATGATTGCAGTGATGAACCAGTGCCCATGGTTTATATACCAATTCTACAGTGCTCTGGGATCCTCTTTGCCTATGATTGTGTAACTCACCATCATGTCTGGTCTGACTGTTTCCCACCCCACGCCCCATACTCTGTCCTGACTGTCAAGCTGATACAACTGTGAAATGCTTAAATTCATAGAAAGAGCTCCAAACCGAAATTAAGCAGGAATACTGGCAAATCCTTCTCCTTTCCTAACATTTCAGCTTGAGGGTGGTCTGGATTCCAGTTCACCACCCATGGCAAGACACGAGTTAGAGCAAAGCAAGGTTCTACTTCTAAGATGAACTCAAATTTCCAAGCATCTATACCACACTGGCTCTTAAGAAGAAAACCAAAATCAGATGACAAGAGCAGGAATAGACAGTGATTCTTTCTGGCAATATAATCCAACTGCTTTTCTTATGTTCACAGGGTAAATAGTAAACACAGTTTTGCTGTATTTTCCTTGGCTAGAAACATGAGTTTTGATGTTTCATGATACTGGACAGCAAGCAGTGTTAGGAAGGAGGATTTAAGGAGGCTTCTTCTAAAATTGTTATCAGAGACAAACTCTATCTCCATAAGTAATACATGATGTTTGACCCAAAATGTTTTAGAAAGCAGTAGATTTCTGGTTACCAGAAACTGGGCACCTTGAAAATCCAGTGGTTATTTTGTCTCTCAGTAAATAGCTTCAATTTAAGCATAAGTTGTGGAAAAATAAACTAAACGTCTTAGTATAAATCAAATGGTCATCGTTCTTTAAGTAAACACAGTGTGCCCTCAATCCGTCATTATATTGGTGTAACCAGCATTCTGGAAGCACACATCATGAGTGAGGGAGCCTCCAGCACAGCCCTATAGTCTGAGGAGCTGCAAGCTCTAATCCCCAAATAGATTAAACTAGACAGATGGGTAAAACCGTTTACAGTGTTCCCGGAATGGCTGATTTTGTGACATGTCTCAAAGAGAACACAGATGCAGATGACCCATTTCAATTTTCCATCTCTAAGCCTCTCTGCTTCACTGAGCCAAACGCAGTTCAGAAGCAGGTCTGAGGAAGTTGGGAATACGTGTGTTCCAAAGAGCTGCATTTAGGATCCTAGACAGATACAGATCAGAGCAATGAATCCTAAGTCAACTCCCTCCAACCGCAATAAACACGTACCTAGTGGAAGACGAGGCCAGGCTATAAGTGTCACACACTTATAATCACAGTTAATTTACTGTTATTTCTAATGTCAAGTTTTCTTGATAAGTGAGATAAGCTCAGAGGATAAATTTTAAAATTCACTGTTCCAAGTGTCAGCCCTTGCCTGTTCCACTGGACTGCAGTCTTCCTTTAAGGACGAACAAAAGACAGGACGCATCCGTAACTCAGTATAGTCAAGAGTTACAGCACGTGTGTTTTGTACTTTTTCCTGGAAAATACTAGATAAAGATGAAAATATGGCTCAAAATTGTGTCAAACTTTACTGCTAAAATGCTATAAACATTTTTCTCAGAAGAAGTGAAGATGAAAATACCCAGTACAAGGGACACTTTTTAAACAAGAAAAATTTAAACCCATGGGCATCCCGTCATGTCTGTTCCAAAGATAGGCAAAGACTGATAAAAATCATTAACTGCTCTGTTCTAGAATTATGAATCAGAGATCTGCAGATTGTCATTTCAATGCCGCTTCGGTGGCTTAAGTGAGAATGTCACTCATAAGCTTAGGTATTTGAACACTTGGTCCCGAGCTGGTAACACCGTTTGAGGAAATTTAGGAAGCCGCAGCCTTGCTGGAGGAAGTATGTCACTGGAGGTGGGATGTGAAAATGTAAAGGTCCTACACCATTTCTAGTTTGTTTTTTCTGCTTGCAGTTCGAGGTGTGAGCTTTCAACTTCCTGCTCCAACTTCCATGTGGCCTGCTGCCGTGCTGTCCCTGTTACTGTGGACTCTAAGTCTCTGGAACTGTGAGATTTGGCCATGGTGCTTTATCAGAACAACAGAAAAGGAACCAACACAGAGGCTGGGGCTGACTCTTGGCTTATGAACTCTCATGCTCTGCCATCTATGAGCTCTTCCTCCACCCATCCGGGGACCCTTCAGCCCCTCCCCTCTTCACCCAGCCATGCATTCCTAATACTTCTTCACATTCTATTCTTAGAGGCTTCCTATAACCTAGTGGTAGAGAGTCAAGAGTAATTCAAATTCCACTTGCATAAGAGCAGCTTCTGCATTGTAGTAGCAATACAGCAAGGAACAAGGGTTTCTTTCCCTGGAAGATCTGTATGGCTGAAATGAATAAAAGATAAGGAGGCTGTGAATGGAGCACGTGGGTCACACAATTAATATGCTTAGCTGTTTGTTCCCTCCAAGGCTAACTGTTTAAGTCATTTCTTTCTAAACAAAGGTCTTTAAGGACATTTTCAGTTGGTGTTCAGAATTTAAACTTGTGGCTTCTTAAACAGCCAAGCTTGCTACCTGAGGTCCGTTTTATCTTTATGTTACCACACACACATCTGTAAAGAAACAGTTGCAAAATAAGCAACTCAACCCAACGGGCTATGATCTATCTCATTACATTTTTCTAGCAAATGCCTGGTCTAAACATATGTTAGAGAATCATGATTTTCTGAATATTTTAGAGGTGTAGCCTCACGTGTGCACATGTGTATGTATGCATGGTGTGTGTGTATGTGTGTGTGCGAAAACATGCAAGTGTAAACATAGATACCTAAGGAGCACAGGAGACACAGCATACACTCTTAACCATTGATTTTTCTATGTAGAACCCACATTAATGTATTATTTAAGAAAATGAGTTTTAGGGGCTGGAGAGATGGCTCAGAAGGTAAGAGCACTGGCTGCTCTTCCAGAGGTCCTGAGTTCAATTCCCAGCACCCACATGTTGGCTCACAACCATCTATAGTGAGATCTGGTGCCCTTTACTGGGGTGCAGGCACACACAGGCAAAATACTGTATAAATAATAAATTCTTAAAAAATACAAAAATAAAGAAAAGAAAAGGAAATGAGTTTTATAAATTTTTTTACAAAGTGGGGTTTGCCATAATTTATATATTTTAGTGTTAAAAGTAAGGTACTTGCTTCATAGGAAAAGATATTACAGAGATTGGAAAAATGGCTCACTGGTCCTGTGTGGTCTCTCCTCTTACAGAGGACCTGAGTTCAATTCCTATCACCCATGCTGGGTATCTCACAAGCAACCGTTAGGGGGATATGATGCCTCTCCCATACCCTACTAGTTCACGTACTTACGAGTACATAATACACGCATACACA
Organism: Psammomys obesus; assembly: GCF_907164565.1. NCBI lineage: Eukaryota > Metazoa > Chordata > Mammalia > Rodentia > Muridae > Psammomys > Psammomys obesus. The sequence goes on from NW_026586816.1 coordinate 7,893,655, forward strand.
TAAATAAAGACTAAAGATAGCTGCTAATAAGAATAATAAAAATTAGCACAATATACCATATTTTTGTCTAAATGGAAATACGTTCAGATTACTGTTGCTAACAAGTAATCTACCATTGCCAAGCAGCATCTGTCATTTTATTTATAAACAGTAAATTGGGCTTTTGCTGGTATATTTTTAGTTTGCATAGTTTGAGTTTTCTCAGGAGCTGATCCTGACATGTAGACTTGGGTCAGCTACCTGTTAGGAGAGTGGCCCTGGAGGAAGACCAGAGGTCACAGGAACTGAGAGAGAGAGAACTGGGATCTTTTGATATGCTCCATAGCATATTACACTAGGGTCCTGGTGAGAGGCAGAAAGACAGAGTCCCTGCTCACCCTTCTCATGCTGGCTGACATGCCCTTGAAAGCACTAAATTCTTCTCATACTTGGGCCATTCTTTGAAATTTTTCTTCCTTTCCTTTCATTGTAAACAGAATTTTTTCTCATATTCTATATCCTGGTTATGGTTTTTTCCTCCCTGTTCCTTCCCAAATCCCCTCCAATTCGATCCACTTCTTTTCTGTCTCTCATTAGAAAATAAACAGTATCCTAAGGAATAATAATAAATTAAAATAAGGTAAAACAAAAACTAACACATTGGAATTAGACAAGAAAAACAAACAGAACAGAAAAAGGCCAAAGGAGAAGGCCTAAGAATCAGAGCTCTCAGTTGAGCTTTAAGTTATTTGGTATGAGAGTTCTAACTTTTTGTAGGCACTTAGTGCTATGAATTTGCCTGTTAGAATCATCTTTATTGTGTCCCATAAGTTCGGATTTGTGGTATATTTATTTTCATTCAATTCTAGGAAGTCTTTAAGTTCTTTCTTAATTTTTGTCCTGACAAATATTCATTCAGCAGTGAGTTGTTCAGTTTGCATGAGTTTGTAAGCTTTCTGTTGTTTCTGTTGTTGAGATCCAGCTTTAATCTGTGGTGGTCATGTAGGATTCAGAGTGTTATTTCAGTTTTCTTTGTTGACATTTGCTCTGTGTCTGAGTAGATGGTCAATTTTGGAGAAAGTTCCATGAGGTTCTGAGAATTTCTATTCTTCTGTGTTTGAGTGAAAAGTTCTGTGACTATCTGTTAGGTACTTGGTTTATGAATTCAGTTATCTCTACCATTTCTCCACCTAGTTTTTGTCTGAAGAATCTATTTATTGGTGAGAGCGGTTACTTCCCATTGTCAGTGTGTGAGGGTCAGGGTGTGACTTAAGCTAGAGTGATGTCCATTTTATGAAATGGGTGGCCTTGTGTTTGCTGCATGCATGTTAAAAACTATAGGGTCCTCTTGGTGGGTGTTTGCTTTGATGAGTATGTAGTTACTTCCCTATCTCTTCAGATTAGTTTTTGGCCTGAGGTCTATTATATTAGAATGGCTATGTGAGCTTGCTTCTTTAGCCCATTTTCTTGGAAAATATTCTTCCATATTTTACCCCAAGGTTATATCTATCCTTGTTATTAAAGTGTGTTTGTTGGATGCAGCAGAAGGATCAGCTCTGTTTTTGGATTCATTCCTTTGGGGAATTGAAACAATTTTGTTGAGAGATATCAATGAACAGTGTTTGTTCATTTGGTTTTGCCTTGGAATGTTTTTATCTTTCTCCATCTATGGGTGAGTAAAAGATTTTCTGGGTATAACACTCTGGGCTGGCATTTGTGGTCTCTTAGAGTCTGGCCAAGCCCTTCTGGCTTCTACAGTGGCCATTGAGAAGTCAGGCATAACTCTAATAGGTCTGTCTGTATATGTTACTCATTTCCTCCCCCCTTGAAGCTTTTAATATTCTCTATTTGTTTCATAGGTTTAGTGTTTTGCTCATTATATGCCAATGGGACTTTTTTTTTCCTGGCCTACTATATTTGGTGTTCTCTTTGCTTCTTATGCCTTTATAAGCATCTCCTTTAGGTAAAGTTATTTCTATGATTTTGTTGGAAATATTTTCTGGACCTTTGTCTGGGATTCCTTTATTTCCTCTCTTCCTAGTATTCTTAGATTTTGTCTTTTCATGATGTCCCAGATTTATCAGATGATCTGTGCTGGAGGATTTTAGATTTAACATTTCTTTGACCTAGGTATCCATTTTTCTGCAGTTGCTTTTTGCCTGGGGATCTCTCTTCCACCTCTTGTATTCTGTTGGTGAAACTTACCTCTGAAGTTTCTGTTAGGAGTTCCCAAACTTTTCATTGCCAGCTTTTCCTCATTTTGGATTTCTTTATTGGTTCTATTTCCACTTTCTCTCTTGAACTGTTTTGTTCATTTTCTTTCACTGTTTCTTGATGTTTCCATAGATTTCTTTAAGAGACTTACTCATTTCCTCTTTAGAGGTCTCTATCATATCCGTAATGGCGATGTTGAGGTCTTTTCCTTGAGCTTCAGTTGTGTTGCGATACTCAGGGTCTGCTGCGGTAGGTTTGCTGAGCTCTTGTGGAGGCGCATCATTCTGGCTGTTATTGGCTGCGATTTTAGACTGGCATCTAGGTATCTGGAATCAGGTGGGTTGTAGCTGTGGGTTCCCAGGGAGTGTAGCTGTGGGTGTGTAGTTGTGGCTGATATCTGGTGTTGTGATGAGTGAGTGAATGTTTTGTTCATTGGTTTTTATTGCCCTCTCTGATTCTTGGGAGAGTGTAGTAGCTATGTGTTGCCTTGTAGGAAATCCTTCAGGAATCCTTGTAAATGTGGCAGCCGGGGTTTTCAGGGGAAATATGTTTCTGGATATTGGGAGCTAACACTTGGAAATGGGAATGGGCAGAAGGGCATATTGGTGGTGGTGAAGTCAAGAGGAGGGAGGAAAGCAGAGTGTTCCACCAGGATCTGCTTGGTGCCTTGGGAATGGGAAGAGAGTAAGGAGAGGGCACAGCAGGAGGTCTGTCACAGAGATGGGGATGGTGCTGGGGGATGGAGGGAGAGCTGAAGAGCTATACTTATCCTGCTTGCTTCCCTGGTCAGTGCATTCCGTGGGTTCCCATGGAGTGTGTGCTGGAATGGGGGGGGGGGAGGTTATAAAGCAAGGAAACTAGAAGGGAAATATCTGTGTGATCTATTGGATTTGGAAGCATGTGGGGAAGGAAGCTGAATCAGTGTTCTGCTGCAGAGCCTGGGGAGAGACAGCAGAGTTCAATTTGGAGGAGCAGAAGGCGAGGTAAAATATCTGCCTAACTCCTTCCCTGACTGTATTGGCTCGTGGGTGCCTCAGGAGTGCCTGCCGGAGTTAGGGCCTGGGAGAAGTAGTTAATGGGGGTGGAGGAGGGAAGGTAGGAGGGGAGGTACGTGTGATCCACGTGTGGGTAAGGGCGGCTGCAGCTGGAGTTCTGCTGTGGAGCTGTGGGTGAGAATGTGGGATTAAGTCGGAAGACTGGAGGGGAAAGTGGAGACCTACAGTTAGCCTACCTGTTTTCCCTGTCAGGGAGTGCCTGCTGGAGTTGAGGGTCTGAGATGAACAGTGGTGGGAGGGAAGTGAGGAGGGGAAGCTCTGTGGGGTCCATTGGGGATGGGAAGATGGGGGAGATGGCCACAGCTGGAGGTCTGCTGCGAGGTGGGGAAGAGACGGGATTGGGTAGAGGGCCTGAGGGACAGACAGATCCGCGGTGAGCTGACCTGCTTTCCTGCGCAGTCCTATATGGCTACTCTTGAAAACGCTTTATATATTGATGCATTGTGTGTATGCACACGTTTTGGGAAACAATCATTCCAAGGTATACATGTGGAGTTGCAAAAGAGTTACTAAGAGGAGTTCGTTTTCTCCTTTTACCATGTGGATCCTGGAGATCAAACTGATATTGTTAAGCTTGACTATAAATCCCTTTTCCTGCTAAGCCATCCTGTTAGCCAAAGCATGTACTTTTTTTAAATAAAATCAATCATAATTTTCCTTCAAAAGTTGTACAATACTGAAAGAATTTGAGGAATAGTTTATTCTTATATAAATGAAATAAAGGCTTATATAAATACTGTAAATAAAAAGGGAGTTATGTGGTTATAGTTCAACTAAATACAATGAAGCATTTAAAATGTACATTTGAGATACTGGTCTCTGAAACTCAAGAACAATAATACCTCTACACTCAAAGTATGAAGATTGAGGTACAGAGATGCCTCATATCATGATGTAGGTGCATCATAGGAAAGCATCAACATATGGCTTCATCCTTGTAAGAACACCTCAGGGTATGTATATAGAAGCTATCTATGTTGTTGCTGGACAACAACAATCAATTCTTTTTTTTTAAAGATTTATTTATTTTTATTATTTACACAGTACTCTGCCTGCATGTAAACCTGCATGCCAAAGAGGGCACCAGTTCTCATTACAGATGGTTATGCTCCACCTCCACCATGTGGTTGCTGGGAATTGAACTCAGGACCTTTGGAAGAGCAGACAGTGCTCTTAACCTCTGAGCCATCTCTCCAGCCAACAATAAATTCTTATTGGACTATCTTAAACATGATTATACTGGTTTTCTTTTTCAATCCTTTATTAACGTCTACTAACGTAGCAGTTAAATATGATTTCATATAGATAACTGGTAATAGAGGAGATAGATAGATAGATAGATAGATAGATAGATAGATACTAGTTACATACATACACACAGAAATACATACATACATAATAGATATATACATACATATCCATACAAAGGGAATGTAAAATGAAGTGACAAAAGGCAAACATTTTTTTAAAACAATGGGACATGAGAAGTGACACACAATTAGGAAGAAAACATCCCAAATATAAAAGTCTGCATGGTACCAAACCAATAAGAACTCAGTGACTATGGCCAAAGGACTTTGCAGTAGGATTCTGCAATGGAAATGCTCACTCATGAAGGAACAATGCTTGGGGATGAGAAAGGAGGTCCAGCTGAAGGTTTGTAGTTGGAGAAACCGAACTGCCACACTATCCCAGCTGACCCCTCCTTCCCTGTCCCTTACCTGCACATATCATTATGCTTCTTGGAAGCAGGAGACAATCATTTGCTTACAACAACTAAGATAATTGTTTGTTCAGACAAGACTCATCAGGGCCTCTCATACACATGCAGACACAAAAATGAATAAACAAAATTTTCAAAAAAGACTTGTCCCTGGATGTTAACATCATGAATGAAGACTTGTTGAAAAAGTAATTTATAGTGTTTCCTCTTGACTACTTAAACATCATCAGAATGCAAAGTCGAGATCTGTGTGGAACAATGGGGGACACCACCTTGGTGATGCAGCCATATCCTCATGAGTACTGTGACTAATTAACAATAAGAGTGATATGCTGTAAAGGACTAATGCTGTCCACAAATATTCTTACCAAAGCCACATAATATGAGTTCAGGTAGGGAATATAATTAGGTAGGTATGATTCTGAAGCATTCTAAGAATAGAATACCAATTTTGTTAAATACATATAAATGATGGAGAAACTCTCCCACATGACAGGATGGCAAAAGTATCTTCCAAGGTAACATGACTCTAAGAAAAAGAAAAGCCAGAAGACAGTACACCATACAAACTCAATGCAAACATAACTGAATAACTGTGACTACGGAGGGCATGCTGGGTATACTATAATATTTAACTTTGAGTGTGCTAACTCTGCTGTGGTGGTATAAGAAAACACTATTTCTTATGCTGCATCTGTGAAAGAAATGACACGTTTTCAAATTAATGTAAAGCATTCAGATCACTATGCCAAAAAAAAAAAAAAGAAAGAAAAGAAAAACAAAGAAAGAAAGAAAAAGAAACCAGAACAAAACATAAAGGAACCATTTATATGCACATAGATGGGAAAGACAAAACCAATATTTGAGTTAACATGTCCTCTGACTATGGAAAGATCATGCCACCATGATCTAAGTGGGTGATGGAGGAAGTTTCAGGTCAGAGCATCTTGGCTTACAACATTTTGGCTAGGACAGGGTCAAACATAAGAACAATGGGCACTTTCTAGAGTGACCTGGGGGACTGTGACCACAATGTCAGCATGTCCCACTCCTGAATAATGATGACATGTGGCCGTCAAAATGAAATTGACGTCTGCATTGAATTGTATCAGTCACTTCAAGGATAGCTGGGCGCAGCAGCCAATCTGGAAGAGATGGTGTTCACGTGGTGTACAGCAACTCTAAGAACTAAGCCCAGGAACAGATAGAGGGAGGCAGATGATCTACAGTCTTCTGTACCTTTCCCCCTATTGGCTCCAAATTCAAGCAGCAAGGTTTAAGTCCACATACTGAAGTAAGGGATATGATCCTTGTAGGGAAATAGTTGAAGAGGCGGCCATACTTCATATCTGTTTCTGCTTTAATCTCTATCTTAAGCAAAAGTCATGAAGAAACTTAAGCTTAAATCAGAAAGATTAAAAACTAGAAAAATAGTTAGTCCACTTGTGAAAAACGCTGAGTCTACCTCTAAAGTTCTTGGTAACTTACTAGTCAAATACTGCTTTTAAACAATTAAAACTATTATTCTGTCCTCTCTACTATATAAGAGAGTGACCCAAACTTAACAGTTAAATCAATCACCTTACTATCTTAAAGTTTTTAGAATTTCAGAATAAGGTCCAAGTTGTACCCAGAAGAGCCTGCCTCGGGTTTAACGTGGCTGATGCAGAACATTTCATGTGGCTGACACTGCATGTTTCATGTAGCCCATTGGCTGTTGGCTGAGCTCACTTGGATTGTTGTCCAGATTGTCTAAGCATCTTCTCTCCTAAACTGCATTCTCCAGCCAGTATGAATTTGCATACAGAACTGGTTTCTCCCACAGAAGACAACTCACAAAATTCAAGAAATTTTTGAATGGTTTTTTCAGGACCTAATTTGAAAGCTCAATACTGTAACTCTTGCCTAATTCTCTTACAAAAAACACTTCACTGAGTTGGTCCCAGATTTATGGTAAGGGAGCATTGAACTGCTCCCCCAAATGATATTTTTCACCATTTGTGTATGTTTTAAGTCACCATGTTTTGACTGTGGGGCCTCAAACACTTTTTATTAGAAAGCTAAAAGCCTTCATTGATTGGATTAAAGAATGTGAAAAGCTAGATTGCTATGATGCAGTAAGATAACAAGGTAAAGTCAAGTTTTGAGACTATTCCCTAATAATACAAACAACAGATAAAACAGGTAACAACGCCATGACCAGCAGGACTCGGTCCTTGAACCAGGACTAGGGAAGGCAACAGATGAAGAAAGGACAGTCATTCAGACTCATGATTAGGAAAGCTGGGGTCAGATGGGGTATGCTTGTTATGAAGCAGCTGCATTTATTACCTAGACAATCTGAACCTCAGTGTATTTGCTACGTACAGCACAGGGGGCAAGGGTTAGCTGGACCAGTAGGATGTCCCTAGGCCAGCAGCCTTACGCTCTAAGCATCCTGCAGAAGAAAGCTACAGTGTTCAGTCTCAAATCATGAAATTTGCAGGCAAATAGTGGGAACTAGAAAAGATCATCCTGACTGAGCTATCTCAGAAGCACAAAGACACACACGGTATATACTCACTTATAAGTGGATATCAGACATATAATATAGGATAAACATACTAAAATCTGTACACCCAAAGAAGGCAAGCTAGGAGGACCCTGGGTAAGATGATAAATCCTCACTCAGTGTTCAGTCTCTGCAGACACTCACCACTCCCAAGGAAAGCTTTGCCATCTCCCCTGAGCCTCACTTATTTGAGGCGTTGCCATTCTGGGGAGGCTCTGGCACTAGTATCCCATATGGCTCTGCCCATGCCAACAACTCACTTCCATTCACAAATGCACCCACTCAGGGCTTCTTCTGCTTCCCACACAGAAAGATGAATTAGTGATGGATATAGGTAGAAACAAGAGAAGAGATTTGGGGCACAGCAAAGTGAAGAATGAGCCAACTCTTTGCCTGTGACTGGCACTGCAAGCATCATTTAGAGGGTGCTTAACCTAAACCCAAGGTTTACTCAGAAGCAATTACTAGGAAAGGTTAAAATCGAAGAAAGGATAGGTTCTGAGATAAAGGATCCTCAATAGGCATGATGGGAAAATGAAAGCCTACACACATATTGAATAGGCTCAGAATATTCCATCCCTCTTAGCTAGATGCTCAATGCCTCTACAGTCAGAAGCACCCTGTCAGCTCATGGCAGGAGACAGAACAGCCTCTGAAAATGGGAATCAGAAAATTTGGCAGAAGAGAGCAATTATGGCATTCCAATCTTCAAATTGCTGATCATGTTACATGTGTTCTTTAGTCTCCGTCAGAGAAATTGCTAGAATCCAGGACCAGACTGAGATAAGTACAAAGATTATTTGAAGTAATAGGAGAGGTACCATTTCAATCATTTAAAAATCTGAAGGCTACAACTGGGCTTGTCTTTCAGGTCCAGCATATGGCTTAAAGACATGATCCCTCAGCAAGAAAATGGAATAGAACCTGTCATCATGGACAGATTGTTAGGGGGGGAAATGACGGTGGCTGACATGTCACGAGGTAAGAAGAGAAAGCGCTTTGGCATCTGGAGTACTCAAAGAGGCAGCAGCACTCGTTTGGATCCCTGGATTGGCTCCACCTGTCTAGTACTGTAGAGGCTTCGTAAAAATGAAATTTGTAAGCTAGAACAATCCTGAGGGAGGGATGGGGCTGAGATGTTCGCCTGAGATCTTAGACACTGTGAAGAACCACACTATTGTTTGTTTTTGTTTTTCTGAGGCAATTGTTTTTGAGGCTTTGGCTACCTTGGAACTTACTATATTAGAACACTGGCTTTGAATTCACTGCAATCCTCCTGCCTCAGTCTCTCAGTGCTGAGATCATCAACCTGTACAACCACACCAAACTGAAACAGATCTTCAGTTGTAGAGACAATCTCAATTGCTGGGCCTTGAGACTGGAGGGAACTCTGGGTTTTGGATTTGACTCTCCAACAAGCTGTCAAGATGGCTGACAGATGAGATAACTGTTAGCTCTCTGGCTTGCTAATTAAAGAAGATGGGGAGTAATAGGGACATTAATTTCATTCACTCACCTGAATCTCCTCTGGCAAAGGGAATTCCTTCTGAGTCCTGTAAGAGATCAGTTCACTGCCTGACATGCACCTAAGTGAGTATGAAAAATATGCCTTCAGGCTGAGCGGTGTATGAATCAGATGTCAGGCTCCTTACAGTAAAACAGCGATATTACCTTTTAATTGCTCTGGGAGATGGAAAAGCCATCTAAAGAGAGAGAACAACAACATCTAAAGCCCCAGCATCAAAAGGAATCAGATTTCAAAACACAAGGGAGCCAAAGAGAAGATCAAATACGCTTCTTCCCTACTCACCTCTGCTCTGATCTACTTTGAGTGTCCATTTCAATATTTCTAACACTTCCTTTTAACTCAACCTGAATTCTTTCTTTTATTCTTTGGAGGTTTCCTGCAGTTGCTAAAGATAAAACAGCTTCATTTCTAAACCGTTCCCTATTTTAGCTTCAATGTAGAGAAGCCTTGACATCAAACTGCCCTGTTGCCAACCAGATTGTGCCACTTAATAGCTATGGAGCCCTGAGGCTGCTCTCTCACATTTACAACACAAATAAGATGAGAAACTCAAGGGGCAGTTGAGAGGATTAGAGCGATAAAAATCAATGCACAACCATTTAAAACAGAGTATGTCTTGTGGTTACAGTTTAGTAGTCTCTTGTGCTCAGCCATAGGACCCCTCAGTGCCTTCAGCTGCGAGTTCCCTTCCTTCTGCCAGGACTGCTGTGTGGTGAAAGTGTGCTCACAGACTGGGTGGGGACAGGGAAGTTTAAATATGTCATGCGGCTCTGTGGCCACAGCACACTGATCTCCATTCTCTGCACTCTTCCTGCCCTTCTACCTAAGAGGAGTCATTGAGCTCTACCTTTGGTTTCTGATCGATACAAACCATTATGGACTTTCCTGAAGAAAAGGAAAAGTAAATGAATCTGGGCTTTGTTAAAGTGTGGATTTAAGCAGAGTCCTCCCTCTTGATTAGTTTCTTTAGGTGTACAGATTTTAGTAGGTTTATATTATGTGTCTATATGAGTATATACTGTGTGTGTCTTTCTGCTTCTGGGATAGCTCACTCAGGATGATCTTTAGGGGGGAGCAGCCTTAACAGGCCAAAGAGGAAGACAATGCAGCCACTCCTGATGAAACCTAATTGACTAGAACCTGAAGGAAGGAAAAGAAGACCTCTCCTATCAGTGGACTTGGGGAGGGGCATGCGTGGAGAAGGGGGAGGAAGGAAGAAATTGGAAGGGGAGGAGGGAGCTACAGGGGGGATACAAAGTGAATAAAGTGTAATTAATAAAAAATTAAAAATTAAGATCTTTAAAAAAAGAAAAAAAGGGTGGGTTTAAGAAAGACTATCAGATTCTATCTCTAAGCTGATCTGTAAACTCAGCTATGCCCATAGTAGGTTTGTTGCTATTAATTTAACAGAAAGATCTAATAATGTTTATTATTACCCTATAATTAATACAGTGGTGATATCTAACCTAACTCAGTATTATAATGGAATAAAGACACAGACACCTGCTGTATTTTAGAATAAGCCTTATTTTACCTTGGGATGGGCAAATAATCCCATCTATGCTATCTCGTTATCTCCCAGCCCTCATCCCATGCCATCTGCTTTAATTTAATTTAATGCTTTAATGCCATAATTCCATAAATACTTGCTTATATTCTTCAACTGGGCTGTTCCTTTTCATGCCGTGCTGGCCATGTGCTCCCTTCCACACTAACCTACTGTGCTTCCTCCTTCCTTCGCCCTCTTCCTGTTTCATCTCCTTCCCAACATCCTCTGTCCCCAAAGCCCTTGAATCTTAGCCACACTTACTGCATTTGCCCATGTGTGTCAGCTTTTTACGATTTTAGGCAAGGTTACAAACATCATTTTTGGGTATGAGAGTGTCTGCTCATTTGGGCAGCAACAATATCTTGGGGGTGAATAATTAGCATCAGAATATATAGCACCAGACCAACCCCTGAATACGTCATTGGTGATAAAAGCATTGTTCTTATCTCACAAATATTTTTAAAACTACAATGAAATAAGGGTCATTTCCAATACAATATGTGGCCAAAGCAGTGGAAAAAAATGATAGAAGAGAAAAACTAGAGATTTTAAAGTAGCCCTAGGATCGAGGAGAGACCATTTTGGCATTCCCTCCACTGTAAGCGCCTCACTCCAAGATCACGGAACATGCAGTCTGCTTTTGTGGACTGTTGCCAACAGATGGCTTATTCTGAGTGCAGATAAATATCATTAAGGAACAAAGAGAAATTAGGTCTAAATAGGAAATTAAATATGTTCTTGGGATTATAACTGATGATCACGGAGTTGCAAAGCAGTGATTTGCAGCTTAATATTTTGCCTGTAGCCAATCCCCACTGTTTTAAAGAACCTTAATACTGAGAAGGCTATTTTAATACCATACAATTTATTTGTCTTTCTGTCATGCCAGGGCCTTTGCCAAACATCATAATTTCCCCCAGAATCCTGAATTGCAAGATGAACAAATAATATTCATTTCCTTCATGACGAAAACACATTTTGATTGAACTGTCTTCTTCCATCCCTGCCGTGGCGGCGTGCGTTGTTCATGTCAAGGATATGAAATTGAGTTGAGCCCTACTTGAAAGCACAGTCTAAATTAGCTTCTAAATAAAAACAGTTTGAAGGAAAACATTTTCAAATGACAGCCGAACTCTATCAGCTCCTCAAGTACTTGAGGCCGCTCTGAGGAATACAGCATGAAATGAGGGTGCAGAAGCCTAGAATGTGACCCCATAATTGCTCAGTGGGTTAAGGAATTTCCCTGAGGGACCGGAAGGCTTCAAGTTAGAGACTAAAAGGCAAGACGTGTTTTCTCTAACAACCAGCTGTCATAGATGGCTTTTATAATGACGCATACCTATTGTTTCACCTAACAATAATTAAAATAAAATACAAAGACGAAGTAATCAATAACAGCCAGAGAAACACACCTTGAGGAATGGGCTAGGCTGGCAGCCATGGGCTGCTGTCCACTTTCTGGAAGGGCTGCTTTGCAAACCCTTCAGCATGGCGTTAATTTGCTCATGAGTAGATTCACACTGGGGCTTTTAGTCAAACTGGGCTCTTCAAGGTGAAGGCCAGGCCGGGAAGCCGTATCTTGAATGGTTTTTCTGTTGCCAGCCTTGCATGTTTCTCTATGGCATGACTCAGAACATCCACAGATGTGAGTCTACACGCCCTCATACATCTGCTGAATCCATGACAACCTATTCTAAGCAGCTGGGACTGATTCTCAGTATTGGGTTGAGCTGTACTTTTTTAAAGGCATGTGCCACCAAGCCTGTGTGAATCTGTACTCTGAAGTAGGGCTATAGGTCACCTTTTAATCTCAGTTGTAGGGGACTATACTCTCAGCTATATGAGCATCATCAAGTCCTTCTGTTGTGTCTCCTGTATTAATGGCGAAACCAGGCACAAAACAGATACGTGTCTTCACAAAAAGAACCGATAGGTGGGCCGGAGTGTCTTTCCTAGAATCTAGGTGATATGAACCAACTAGCTCCTCATGCAGAGGTTACTACAAAGCTGCAATTGGCCAAAGACTGCCCCTCCCTCTCTTCCTTGCCCACTTCATTATTTATCAAAGAGTGTACCTTCCTCTCTCTGCAGCCCCCTTGATTATTTATTCATTCATCTCTTCAAATAGACAGGGCTTCATGTAGCCTACTCTGGCCTCAAACTTGTAATATAGTAGAGGATGTCCTTGAACTCCTAGAACTTCTGCCTCCAACTCACCCATGCTGGGATCACAGGTATATAACAATATGTCTGATATGTGGGCACTGAGAATTGAATGCCCAGGACCTTCTACTATGACGTAAGCACACTACCAACTCAGCTACAACTGCTAGCTGATTCGGACTTTGAGCACACGAGTCAGTCTAATAAATCACCTCTTACATTTTCGTAAGCACTACAAGTTCTTCTTTTCTAGTAAAAGAATAGATGTGTGTGTGTACCCACCCTGCCCTTTGACTCTGCTTTCAGTCATGTGACTTGTTTTGGTTGGTGGCATGTTAGAGTATGCCATACAAAGCAGAATTTAGCAAATCATTTGGTGAGTGAACTCCTCTGTCTTGTGCCTTTGCTGTCTTTTTTGAGAACCTGTTTAGACAGAGCACTGCATGCCAGAAGAATGGAGGAGGACAAGTGCAAGAGACCTGGGTGAGCTGCCCACACTAACCCTAGATCCACAGACAGATTACCAAGAGCAGCTACGGCAAGCAGAGACACCCAACCTGAATATTGCCATTAGGGTTCACCTGTCAAGTAAGTGCTTACTGTGTTTAGCTTATAATTAATAAGTCTTTATTGTTTAAGCTATTGATTAAAACATAAATATTTAATGCTTAAAACTGGAAATATCCAGAAAGAATTCTGGCTACTCTTCCAAGGGACTTGAGTTTGATCCCGAGGATCCACACAGCACCTCAAAACTGTCTGTAACTCTAGTTTTGGGATATTCAGTGGTCTGTTCTATCTTCTGTGGGTATAGTACATACATGGTATACATATATGCACACAGGCAAAACACACACATGAAATAAAAATAAAAGAAATCTTTCCAAAAATTATGGAAACAAAACTAAGCAATTGAAGAAGGGCAAGCTTTGTTTCATTGTCTCTATAGAAACCATTTTTAAACATCTCTGTAGCAGGCCACCTTATCATTCCACTCTTAGGACTTAAATATCAACAAAATAGCCTTCTTGATAACTAAGGTTAGCACTATAACCTTAATCATGTATGTGCACTTCCACTAAAATAGTAATAAAATTTTACTGAGGGGCTGTTACATGCCAGACCCTTTTTGCAGTGTACAGCTGGTTTAATAAACAGATCATTTGTATCCATTCGTGTTGATCAGATGCAAAAATAATATAATTACTAAACTAATAATTCAGAACCTAGTCTCTTGGCTCAAGGAGTCTAGGGAAGGAGGTGGCAAGTTCAAAGCCAGCCAGGGCAACTTGATATGATGTTGCCTTAAAAATAAAAATAAAAAAAGAAAGAAAAGAAATTATAAAAGGAGTTTGGACTATTTTCACAGTTCAGTTCTTCCCTAGCTTATACAAATCACTCAGTTGGTTTCTCAAACCTAGAAAAGTAAGATAGAATTAAAATAAATAAATAAATAAGAACAAACCAAAATCTAAGCTCCCAAGATATACCTTTTTCAGTCATTTCTAAACTCCAAAGCTTCAGTGCCAAACAGAAGTAACAGCTAGGAATGAAAACTGTGATCTGTTCTCAAAAGACCAAACATCTTTCTGGTGTGCATACCTGTGTTTGCCAACTTGTTGCAGTACATGGCTATGATGCCGCTGGCACAGCGCTCCCTAACGCTTTCTCCCTGGCCCTGTGCCAGGGAGCTGGACTCCAAGGAAAGAGTCATTTGCTCTGACTGGAAGAGCTGTGCTGCAAAGAAATAGGCAAGGCCTTCATGTGAACTCCAGTCACAAGCCTGAGCGTGCAGACAGAGCTGGCATTATTCACAAAAGAATGATCACGTTCCCAGCCAAGGGAAAGGCAGAGGTCAAGACCCCTATTTTTTAAGAAATCACTTGGCTGTTTGATGAAGCTTGCAATAGTAAATATTGTGAGAAGCAATGCTTCCGAGGAAATTGTGTTGAGGAACAGATTTCAGAGAAGTCAAAATCAGTCAAGTGCCTAAAATAATAGAGTTTTGACAGTAAGTTTTTATTCCATCCTGTCAATCTTCTTTTCAGAATCCATTTTTGGAGGGATACTAAAAACTTTCATGTGCAGACCCCAGATCATAGGTGCCTCAGCCGCAGCCCCTCTGTGCTCTAAGCACCCAAGACAACTATGACCTCGACTTTCTTCTTGTGGGATTTCCTAGTGTTCACAGGGAGTGCCTCGAACCTGCGCGTCTCTATCATGCTTGTGATGGAAATTTGGACAACTGTTTAGTGAGCTCCTTATGGTCTTCTATCTTGTTTCCACTGCTGTGCTCTAGGGCTCCGGTTGATCTTCTTTGCTATTTTGCTAACATTTGTGCTTAACACACAAAGCACGACCCATATAGAGTAGAGGATGAGGGAGGGCACTGTGCACATCCTTTGTGTCCAGACGGTAAGGGAAGGTGTTCTTGTTCCATTCTGTGTATCTGTATTGCTGACACAGCCCTGTGTCCCCTACACCGAGCCTAAGCTCCACACGCTCCTCCTGCACCCATGTGAGTCCTTCTCCATTCAGACAAGAGTCTGGCTTATGTAATATGTAGTGGGCTTATCTGTTGACTCCTGTGCCTCCTCTACCTCCCGTGAGACTTTGAAGCTTACTAAAAAGAAAAGAAGCCAGAACAAAAAAAAAAAATCAACAACAACAGCAGAAACCTAACCCTACATTTGAAAGGGAGAAATGCTAGAGCCGTGTATTAAGAAAAGAGGATACAAAAAATAAAGTTGGTCTACTATGCATTTCAACAGACCAGGCTACATTTTTACATGGATTTATAATCTAAAACCTATATTAAAATTCGAAGTTAGCATATGCATAATTATAATTGCCACCCAAAGGAGCAACAGAGAAGCAAACGAGTTAATTCATTGCTACACATTAATAATTCTATATTATTTATATTCCTCCCTAATTGTACTATTGTCCTTGTATTCATCTTATATTGTCCATGTCCTCTACCTATCTATCCATCCATCCATCTATCCATCTATCTATCATCTAACTTTTAATCTATCTATTTACCTATCTATCCATCCATCCATCTATCCATCTATCTATCATCTATCTATTATCTATCTTCTATCTATTTCTAGCACTCCTTATTTCTTTTCTAATTATATTAGAGACAAGAGTAAATTATATTTGGAGACAAGAAATTGTTCTGTAGACCAATCTGTCTTGAGGCTCATGATCCTCCTTTATGAAGGTCTTGCTAGAGTTAGAGGTTTTTTTTATGGTTATAAGTTTATCCCACATGCATTTTTTATGACTTTAAATAGTTCTTTTTCTCAGTCTGTTCAGGCCAACATTCAAAACCTACTAGAAGTTCTTCATTGAACAATGACTTAAAACTGAAGAAACATTTGATCTTAAAAATCTGACAAGCATCTCCAACTCCTAAAATCAAGTTGACAAAGCTTCCTGCTATCCATTCATTGAACCTGACCTTACATTCCTGTGAATGCTTTCTCCTACATCCACAGCTACTCAGTGAATACCATTGATTCTACTTTGAACATGTCAATGGACTGTCTTCTCCTTCTGAACAGAGTTAGTTGCTTTGCTGTCTCAGCACCAGCACGTGACCTGACGTTCACATTGCAAACACTCAATACATACGTGGCAAGTGAGCGCGACAGTAAATCTGACATTCCTGGCCCTTTCTTCCTGAATAGCTTCAATAGTTTCCCCAAAGAGCTTCCCGTTATAAATCAATTTGTTCTCCAGTGTGACCTCCAAACTTACTAAAGGGTTATTTTTCTGAAACATATCCAATCATATCATTCCCTACCCAAATAAGTTGACAGCTCTTATTGCCCTTGATAAGCCAAGCAGGCACTCTGCTAAGTGCTGGACCATGCTGATGAAAAAATAATGGACTCTGTGTTGGAAGGCAGACATTAATCAAGTCTTTACTCTTAGGCAAGTCTATATATTTGAAAGCGTATCTCAGAAACCACGAGCCACCGGGTAAAATCAGCATGGGCCCCTCAGAACAAAAAGTGTAGGAGCTGAAATGTAAAGGGAAACACGAATCTCACACTCACAGTGACTGAGTGGCTTCTCTTGAGGGAGAAACACTTGGGAAGTCAAAAGCGGGAGGGAACATGCATGTGCCTGAGAGAAGAGCAGAAGGTTTAGACCTCATGGGCCAAGGTACCATCAGCATGTAAAGTGGTCACAGGATGAATAGTGGCTGACTATGTAAGTGGCTCCTTCCTTGTACAAACGGAAACCAGAAAACACAAGCAATAAATAGATGGAGACATATCTCAGGAGAGAGGACAACTCCATTAAAACTCAAAACTGTACTAGAAATTATTATTCAAAAGTTTTTTGAACATGAATAAAAGAGACATTTCATCCCATGAAGAAAGCTTTTGGTGGACATAACTCATTGCTTGGTGACTTCACTTTTGTTTCCTAATCCATATTAATTATAGGCATTTTCAACATGTCAAAATGGTCATTGCATTCTTTATAACACTCTCTTCTGCAAGCCAGAGATAGCAGCACAATTAATGCATATGATGAATGCAAAAGAACCATGGCTTTATTTTTTTAAAAAAACTTTTAATCAACACTGAAGCCTTTCAAAATGCAGTTTTCTTCTTTCTCGAATACTTCTGAAGATGCCTGATCCCCAGGGTCCTCAAGATAATAGAATTCACCTTCCTTTCTTTTCATAGTTGAGAGGAGGTTGCAGCCCCTCCCCAAGGCCTAGTCTCTTCCTCTGTGCCAAGAAGACAACCCACATGAAAGTGATTTAAAAACAATCTCATCATTCTACCTCCAGACTTATCCTCTGAAGAGCAAAGCCAGGGACATGCACCTTTATCAACAGCTGCTAACTGAGAACCTCGTCTCTCAGATCACTATATTAATCTACCCCCTGAAGCTGCTGGTTAGGTTTGTGGCCCATGGAGAGGAGAAGGGCTGATGACCACAGCAGCAGCACACAGAAGACTGACAAACCACATGGACCCTACTTCCTGTTGCAGTTTTATTGTTCTTTTAATTGTAATAATAAATAAAGCACTGCAACCGTTGGGGTTCACTGTAATGCCTCAAATTACTGCCTTAATTTCAGTCCAGTCCCTCCCATTCTTCCGGGAACATACCTTTCTATCTTATTCTGTCAGATGGAACACTCCCAGAAAAATATTCTAGTTATAGTACTATGTTCTTCCAAAGACAAAGTTTGGCTATGTAGCCTAGCTTGGCCATTAACTGGTGGTCCCCCTGCCTCACCGTCCTAACTCCAGGATTACTAAGCATGTTGCCATGTGTCCAGCTGTCAATGGGAAGTTTTTTAAAAAATTATTTTTAATTTTACTTTACTAGTTTGAGTCTTATCTTTATGACCTCATTGGATACTTATTTGAAAGGCTTAATGAGTACTTAATCAGAAAATGGATACACACACGGAAGTGGACAAATGGAAAGGGCTAGTGGAGAATCAGGAAGCAGAAGCATGACCTGTCTTGCTTGATTCCATGTATACTCATCTATCACAATGCCTCATGGCTTTCCTGTGCTCCCCAAAGATGTAGCTAAGACAGACGCTGACTTATGGCGCTCTCAGGTTAAACATCTGTAAATGACTCTAGGAAGTCTTCCGTTTGCCAGAAATGACATATTCACATTAAATAATCACTCTACCAAAACTCTTTGTCCCCATCCTTTATTTTGACACGATGTTTTGAAACAGAGGCTTGCAAATTCACTTATAAGGGCCTGTGCCTACTGCCATCTAGGTATGTCTAGATCTTTGTGATTCTCCTGCCTCAGCTTGCCCAAACAACTAGGATTATTAGGCCTACACCACAGTCCTGGGCTGAAATCTGGAAACTACATTTTTCAGTGAAGTAGCAACTTAATACCATAGTGTAAAACAATGGTTTTCAGTTAGCTGTATGGGTATGTTGAAAATATAAATGGCCAGTACTGTGTTTTATGGAATTTCTACTTCTAAATCTTAGTCAGGACTGGAGAATTTGCATTTTTAGCAAGTTGCAAAAAAGTGCCCCTGCACACTGATGGGGGGGAATGTAAACTGATGCTGTCACAGTGGACTCTCAAAGGGTAAAAAGAGAACTGCCATATGATCTAGCTACACTGCCCTGGGCATGTGCCCGGTACTACACACCCCTCTACAGTGACACTTACATATTCATGTTCATTATTGTTTTATTCACAATAGTTAGGAAATGCAATCAGCCTAAATGTCCATCAAAGAATAAAAATGTGGTTCATACACAGCAGAACTCTATTCAACTGTAAATAAAAATGAAATCATGATGTTTTCATAAAAATAGATTTAATTGGAAAATATGGTACTCAGTGAGAAAACTCAGGCACAGAAAGACAAATGCTGCATGATTTCTCTTGCATTCAGATCATAGCATCAAAATTTCCAGATTTATCTGTTTAAGTTGCCATGTTTGTAGAGACCAGGAAGCTAGAAAGGGACTGAAGGAAAGAAGCCTAAAGGGAGTAGGGATAGTAGAAAAATATGAAAGTATAGAAAGATAGGAGATGTTAGAGGTGACAAAATTTAATTAGGGAATGTTGTAGGGGAAAAGGAGAAAAGAGGATGCTCTAACATAAACTAAGGTTATATTAATAAGTCATATAGAAAGCCAGGTATAGTGGCCATACTATTCAAACCATGGCAATGTTCCTTGAAGGACATCTTTTGCTGTCTTCCAGCCTTTACAAACACTTGTCACACATGTGTACCCATTCAAATAAACATGCACACATATTCACACAAAATAAAATTTAAAGAAAATGAGTAAAATTATTGCATGGAAATATATTCTATAAAACCAAATCTTGGAGTTTTCAAATTGTAACTAAAACCTATTTTTGAATTGAAATTATAAGTTGACTTTCTATTTGGCAAAAATTCAGAATTTAATGTAGAGTTTATCAGAAATTTAAATACAGGTGTAGCATACAATAGCAAATTTAAGGGATATACCCAAGGTCAGAAACACTTTAGCAATGCAGCTGATAACAAAACACACTCATACTTTTTGAAGTCTCAGGCTTCTGTCTTGTTGGCTCTAGCATTATCATAGTTGCTGGATTTCACAAATTTCTTTGATTCTCAAAAGATTATACTATTGGTTAAGACATTTATTTTATATTAAGGTTGAAGTGATTCACGGTTAAACGTGATGAGCTCGAGTTCCAAGATGGCAGCACCAATTGAACACTTGTGTCTGAACAGCAGGGCTACAGTGAGTGAGTGCACAGTGGCCAACAGACCTAACTGCGGGCCCCAAAACACCAGCGACTGTGTTCTCCAGGCGAAGGGAAACCCCAAGGTGAGGGAAGTTATCCCGTCACCAAGCTACTCCCTGAAAAAGTTCCTGGATTCCCGAAGGGGGGGGGGGGGGACTCTCCAGAATCTAGCCATGCACACAGGCAAGTGAATACCTTCATGGTACTCGGGCCCATAGGTTCAACAACAAGCCTCCAGATGACTGGGAGCCAAGAGAACGGTCCCAGACACAGCTCCAAAGCTCAACCTGTCTCTGTAGCAAGACAGACCAAACCTCTGGCCTTCCTGTTCTTCAACACGGCTGTGTCCAGCAAACAGTGTCTGCACAGCTGTAGTTCATTAGCTTCAAAGCCAGAAAGCCAGTGGCAGGGCAGCTGTCTGCAGGACTTCCCCTGGTGAGAGAAGAGCCCCTGGGCTCCTGAGGAGTCCAGGTAGCCCACAGGATCATAAACCTGAGGAGAGCCTAGGCTATTCCCTGAGAACCATCCGCCAGCCAGAGACCATACCCACCAATCGGGGGAGGACTCCCGCGGCAACACCGAGCTTCCTGCTCAGGGTGTGCCACCTTCACCTTCACCTTCTGGTGCCTCAGGACTCCAGCAGGCACCAGAAGCTACTAGCCACGGCCTGAGACAATCAGATGGGTAAAGGTCACCATAAAAACACAAGCCACAAAAGCCGAGGCAACATGATATCTCCAGAACTCAGTTATCCTAGGGCAAGTAGCCCTGGATACCCTAACACAAGGGAAACTCAAGAAAATAACCTTAAAGTGATGCTTATGAAGATGATGACAGAGGAAATGAATAAAATCTGTAAAGAAATACAGGAAGGTACAGTCAAACAGATTGTGCCCTTTTAAAAATTGGATTACTTGTTGCCTCAACTGAGGAATGGATACAGAAATTGTGGCACATTTACACAATGGAATACTACTCAGCAATTAAAAACAAGGAAATCATGAGATTTGTAGGCAAATGGATGGAACTAGAAAAGATCATCTAAGTGAAATAACCCAGAGCCAGAAAGACAGGCATGGTATATACTCACAAATAATCAGATATTAACTGTATAATATAGGATATCCATATTACAATCTACAGACCTAAAGAAGCTAAACAACAAGACTGCTTGGATCCTCTTCCTCTCTGGCCTGACAAGACCATATTGCCAGAGGGAAGTATCAAAGAGCAGGCAAGTGAGTTCATGCCAGAGAGAACCCCTGCTTCCCTATTCGGGAACCCACGTGGGGACTGAGCTGCCCATCTGCTACATTCAGTGGACTAGGGGAAGGGGATAGCGAGGAAGACAGAGGAAGGGTGGGACCTGGAGGAGTTGAGAAAGGGGCTACAATTGGGATATAAAATGAATAAATTGTAAAAAATATAATAATAAAATGTAAAAGAAGAAGGACAAGGAGGAAAAGAAGAAGGAGGAGGAGGAGAAGGAGAAGAAAAAGAAGCAGCTAAACAACAAGGAGGACCCTAGGGAGGATGCTTAATTCTCATTCAGAATGGCAAACAGGATAGCCACTGGAAATGGTGGAAGAAAGGAAACAGGATGGGAGCCTACTATAGAGAGTCTTCTGAAAGGCTCCACCCAACAGGGGATTAAAGCAAATGCAGATACTCACTCACAGCCAAACTTTGGGCAGAGTACAGGGAGTCTTATGGAGGAAGGAGGCCATATAGAAGGACTGGGAGGTCTCCAAAAGGAGACAAACAAAGCTAAAAATTCTGGGCCCACGGCGGGCCTGCAGAGACCTATGCACCAACCTCATGGAGAGGACCTGGATCCCCTGCTCAGATGTAGCCAATTCACAGCTCAGTCTCCATGTGGGTTCCTGAATAAGGGAAGCAGGGGCTATCTCTGACATGAACTGGGTTCCTTGCTCTTTAATCACTTCCTCCTGGTGGTGCAGACTTGCCAGGCCACAGAGGAAGAGGATCCAGGCAGTCCTGAAGAGACTTGATAGGAGGACTCTCCCTTTCAGTGGACTAGGGAGGGGAGGGCAAGGGAAAAAGAAGAAGAGGCTGGGAGGAGATGACGGAGGGGGTTGCAATAGGGATAGAAAGTGAATAAATTGTAAAAAAAAAAAAATAGAATTTTTTAAAATAAGAAAATGATAGAAACACATAGCATATACTCGCTCATAAGTGGATATTAGCCACATAATATAGAACAAACAGACTAAAATCTATATTCCTAAAGAAGCTAAACAAAGAAGACCCTAGGGAAGATGCTCAATTCTTATTCAGAAGGACAAATGTGATAGACTTTGGAAGCAGAGAAGACAGGGAACAGGACAGGAGCCTACCACAGATGGCCTCTGATAGACTCTGCTGATCTAGGTTTTGAAGCAGAGGCTGAGACTTATTGACAAACTTTGGGCAGAGTGGAGGTAGTTTTATGAAAGAAGTGGGAGACAGAAAGACCAGGAGGGAACAGGAGCTCCAAACGGAGACCAGCAGGGCCAAAAAACCAAAACAACAACAACAAAAAACAAAAACAAAAACAGAAGAACAAAACAAACAAAAAAACCCAAAACCAAAAATCTGAGCCCTGGGGACCCTGCAGAGACTGATACCCCAATCAAGCACAATGCATGGAGAGGACCTAAAGCCCTGGCTCAGATGTAGCCCATAGACTCAGTCTCCAAGTGGGTCCCTAGTAAGGGGAGCAGGGGCTGTCTCTGGCATGAACTCAGTGACAGACTCTCTGATCACTTTCCCCTGGGCGGTGCAGCCTTGCCAAGGCACAGAGGAAGACAATGCAGCAGTCCTGATGAGACCTGAAAGGCTAGGGTCAAATACAGGGAAAGGAAGACCTCACCTATCAGTGGTCTAGGGGAGGGGTATGAGGGAGAAAGGGTTGGATTGAAAGGAGACAAGAGAGGGGGACACAGCCGGGATACAAATTGAATAAATTGTAATAAATGATAATAATAATAAAAAAAGTTCATAAAGGAGGTAAACAAGGAAAAAGGAAAGTGATAAACTCACACATTGATATTCATATCAACTATCCCAGTTCATATTTTTAAGAAAAACTTTCATTCCAAAAATTTTAATTATACAATATAAATAAAATAAAGAAAATATATTTTATTTGTTCAGGTAAGAAAACAAGATATAAAAAAGGCACATTTTATATAGGATATTTTCTTAGAGAAAAACAATGTATATTATAATCAATGGGATTGAGTCAATGTGGTTAGTTTTTAAAAGAATAATGATAAAATATAATATAAATATAAAACAAAACCAAACACAGTGGAGTTGAATAAAGATGAACAGAAGGAAACAGCCCAGGAGAAGCCTCAAGAATCAAAGTCTCACTCATGTACACACTCTGAAACTCTATAAAAATACTACACCGGAAGCCATATTATATGCGCAGAGGACATGCTGCAGACTCATGCAGGACCTGAGCATGCAGCCTCAGTCTCTGTGAGTTCATGTGACTTTGCCTATATTGACTTAGAGGGCCTGGTTTCCTTGATATCCTCATCCCATATGACTCCTATACTCTTTCTGCCTTCTACTCGTCCCTCACAGTTTTCTGAGTCCTGCGGATTTCTGATAGTAATATCCCATTTAGGACTGAGTGTACCAAGGTCTCTGTCTCTGTATAATGTGTGGCTGAGGGTCTCTGGATTTATTCACATCTGAAGCAGGAGGAGGCTTCTCTGATGATGGCTGAGCAAAGCACTGACCTAAGAATATAGCAGAATGTCATTAGGAGTCATTTAATTGCTGCTTTTGTTGGGGTTTTTGGTTTGTTTGTTTGTTTGTTTTGTTTTTGAATAATAGTATTTGGTTTTACCATACGTCCCTGCGATATCTAGTCTTTGGTTTTTGGTCACCCACACAGGGAGAGGTATGCACGTGTTCTATCTCATGGAGTAAGACTTAAGTCAAATCATATAT
This sequence comes from Psammomys obesus, assembly GCF_907164565.1. Classification (NCBI taxonomy): domain Eukaryota; kingdom Metazoa; phylum Chordata; class Mammalia; order Rodentia; family Muridae; genus Psammomys; species Psammomys obesus. The sequence goes on from NW_026586816.1 coordinate 7,917,661, forward strand.
TGGCTGGCTGCTCCCACAGTTTTATGTCACCACTGCCATAGAATATCTTACTGGCAGAACAGCTGAAGAATCACAGTCACATGATCCAACTTATTAATTGTTGATATTAGTGTCTGTGCTAATGGTGCTCTGATCTGCAAGACTTTTCCTGTGCTATCGGGTTCACGGCTATTCCCTGCTTCCTGTTCTATCAGGTTCAGTGTAACTGGTTCTATGTTGAGGACGTTGATCCATATGGAATTGTGTTCAGGGACCCATTCGGATTCTTCTACATGCAGCCATTCACTTAAACAACCATTATTCGTCAAGATGCTATCCTTTTCCCCAGTGTGTGCTCCTAGCTTCTTTATCAAAGTATAGTTGCCCATAGGTGTCTGGATTTATGTCTGGAGAGACTTTCAGTAAATGTTTCTATCTCCCTAAGAATCATAGGCTTATTAAAATTGCTTCTCTGATCTTGATTTGACATTAGTATAAAAAAATGTCTATTTCAATTAGATTTTCTAACTTGACAGAGCACAAGTTTCTAAAGCATGACATGATAATTCCATAGATCCCCCTGGTGTTATCGTTATAGCCCCTCTTTTCATTTTCTAAATATCAATATTCTCTCTCTTCATATTAGTTAATTTGGGTAAGGATTTGCCACTCTTATTGATATTTCTGAAGAACCAACTATTTGTTTCACTAATTCTTTGTATTTCCTTTGTGTTTCTTTGTTTCTAGTCTGTTGCTTTCAGCCCTGGGTATGATTATTTCTTGCAATCTACTCCTTTGGCTGGGGTTTCTTCTTTTTGTTCCAAAGCTTTCAGGTGCCCTGCTAAGTTCCTAGTATGAGGTATCTCCAATTTTTTAAAGTAGACACTTAGTGCTACTTACTTGCCTCTTAGAGTATTTCCTGTGTCCTATAAGTTTGGATGTATTTGTATATTCTTTTTCATTCATTTTAGAAAGTCTTTTAATATTTTTTTCAGTTTCTGCATTGACCCATTTTCCGTCCAGCAGTGAGTTGTTCAGCTTTCAGTGTGTAAGCGTTCGGTGGTTGCTGACACCCAGCTTTACACGCACAGTGGTCGGAAGGAGCAGTTGTTACTTCAGTTTCCTTGTGTTGGTTGAGGCTTGCTTCCTGTATGAGCATATGTCAGTCCTGGAGAGAGTTCCATGCGGAGCTGAGAAGAAGGTCGACGCTTTCCCATGTGGGAAGAAATGCCTGCAAGCATCTGTGAGGTACAATTGGTGTATAATGTCCGTTAGCTCCAGCATTTCTATGCTGTTTTTGTCTTAATAACCAGTCTGTTGGTGAGAGTGGGTATTAAAGACTCTCCCTACAGGAGTGTGAGGATCAATCTGTGATTTAAGCTGTAGTAGTGTTTCTTTTATGAATCTGGGTGCCCTTGTGTTTGGTGCATAGATATTAAGAATTACAATGTCCTTTTGGTGGAGTTTTACTTTATGAATACATAGTGTCCTTTCCTATCTTTTCTAATTAGTTTTCCCGTAGAGTATATTTTGTCAGATATTAAAATGGTTACAGCAGCTTGCTTCTTCGGTCCATTTTTTTGAAAACCTTTTTCCATCCTTTTGTACTGAGATGATACATATCCGTGTTATTATTGTGTTTCTTGGATACACCAAAAAGATCAATTCTGTTTTCATATTCATTCTGTTATTTTGTTTTTTTTTATTGGGTTATTAAGACCATTGAGGTTGAGAAATATCAATGGACAGTGTTTGTTTAGTCATGTTTTATTTTTGTTGTTTTGTTTGCTTTTGCTTTGGTTTGGTTTTGTCTTGGTTTTGGTTTTTGGTGTGTGTATGTGTGTTTGTGTGTTTGTGTGTGTTTTGATTTACTGGACTGGGATTATTTATTCCCTGTGTTTTCTTAGGCAGAGGTAACCTTTTGAGGTTGGAGTTTTCTTTCTAGTGCCTTTCCTAGGACTGGATTAGTAGATAGATATTGCATAAATTTGGTTTTATCATGCAATGCCTTATTTTCTTCAACTGTGCTGACTGAAAGCTTTTCTGGGTAGAGTAGTCTGGGCTGGCATCTGTCTGCAGCACTTCTGTCTGTCCCGGCCCTTCTGCTTTTACAGTCTCCATTGAGAAGTCAAGTGTAACTATGATTGGTCTGCCTGATATACGTTACTTGGTCTTTTTCTCTTGCAGTTTTTAATATTCTTTCTTTGTCTTGTATGATTACTGTTTTGATTATTCTGTTTGAGGGGGACTTTCTGCTCTGGCCCAGACTGTTTGGTGTTCTCTATGGTTCTTGTATGTTGATAGGCATCTTTCTCTTTCTCTCTCTTTGTTTTAGGTTAGGGAAAGTTTCTTCTATGATTTTATTGAAAATATTTTCTAGGCCTTTGACATGTGTTTCTTTTTCCTTTCCTTTCCTCTGACCTAGCTGCACCAGGACAGAGAGAAACTGCATGTGCAATTTCAATTATCGTTTGGGTTTTAGATTTCTTTAACAGCTATTGACTGCAAACACTTAGCTTAGAGAACTTACGGTGTGAGCTGAAAGTAAGGCTAGTCTTTACAAGGGGAACTATCTCTTTTAGGTGTCCCAGTCTCAGTGACCAATGTGTGCATCCATATACATTCCTTTTTACAGTTTACAATTCTCTTAAAATGATTGTTATAAAATGGGCTTCCAAAATTGTCCCTCCTTCCCCCCCCCCAAAAAAAAGTATCATTTTATTATACCAGAAAGCTTTTGAAACAAATCTAATAATCCCCTGGAGAAATGATGAGTTGAGTAAAAAAGAGAGCCCTGGTGTGTCACTGTGAGGGTGTAAGTCTACATACCCCATTCCCTTATTGGCTTCACGGTGCCTGTAACAGGTGAGATCCATGCACTGGACTAGTGAGGAATGAAGACTCGGGAGTAGTGGGCGTAACAAACAAGCAAGCACAACCAACTAAGCAAGCAGAGTATCAGCACAGCTACATAATATGCTCAGGAACTTAAAGTGACACCATGAGTGATTGTCACCTTGGGCCTGGAAGTAAGTGAACTGTTACTCTTTTGAGCCATTTTGTTCTTACTTGAGGATGGAGAAACCTAGGAAAACTAAGCCGTGGCCCAGACCAAAAGCTCCTAAGGGCACTGCCAGGACAGAAGTGAATCTCCCAGTACCCAGGTCAGGTTTGTCTGAGAGCAGAGGCCAATTCTGGAAGACAGTAAAGTTAACACCCACTAGTGAGGATTAAATTTGGCTTTCTGTGTTTTATGTAGATTTATTTGAATACTATATTCTCCTTGTTTTGTTTTTAAATTGTATATGCATTACATATTTTTCAACTTGGGAGAAAAACCTTAGTCAATGAATAAAAATACTGAATATGGCTAAGTAATAAAAAGCCCCATTTTCCCATTGCCAAAACAAACAGATAGCTAAAACTTGAAAAGAAAATATTTTGTCTGAATCATGAAACTGGCAAAAAATATAAAGACAGAAACACAAACCCACCAAAACCTAGAAATTAAATCATTTTCTATATTATGTTCTATCGTTAAGAGTTTAGCAAAAAGAAATGAAAGTTGTTCAGTTATACTTAAATTTCAAATGAACAAATCATAATTATTTTAGCACAAATGTGTCCCCAGATAACCTTTAGAAAATACTTATATTAAGGTAACTATATTCATCATATATCTGAGATTCAAATTAAGCTGAAATTCTATGTTTTATCTGAAACTTGAAACCAGTTTAAAATACTTAATTAAAATACCACTTAATGTTACCAGTTAATGAGTTAGCATTAACTGACTATACATACTAGCTTCTATTTATTATTTATTTATTTGTTCATTTGTTTTGAGACAGTGTCTCGTGTAGCCCTGGCTGGCCTGGAACTCACTATGTAAACCAGCCTGGGCTTGATGTCATTAAGATCCTGCTATATTTGCCTCTGAGCGCTGGGATTAAAAGTGAGCGCCCCCATGGCTGGTGATATATGCTGTACTTTTAATGTGTAAAACTAAATGCACCCAAGTCAACAAACTATACCCAGGAAATAACCAGTCCACATCTGGCACATCCCAGACTTATTTCCAAGGAACATACATGTGGTTTATATTTATATAAACACAAAATATACTTCAGGTGACAGTAGACAAACTAACCAGAAGATAGTAGGCTTCCTCCCACAGTGCAGTTATTTTATATTTTTAATGCAACACAACCAATATTCTTTTCGATTGATACTTTTCAGGAAATAATTATTTTGCTAAATTTTCTCCTTGTAGGAAGCCAAGTGATAGCGGCAACTTAAAAGGAAAAAAGAAAGAAAACAAGTAGTAACAAAGACGTTTTGCCAACCATTTGTTAATTCTAAAGATATACTCAATATTTCTCCAATCTAGACTTACCGTGTTCTTCAAATATAGTATAGTATATTAACCCAGGATCCATGATACATGGCATATGTAAAGACATGTTTAGATTGCTCTTGAGTTTTGATTGTTTTCTATTTTACTCATTCACATAGCAAGAATTTTTTATTATCTTAAGAGAGAAGAGGTGGAGAGTCTTGGAGCCTCCCCATTGTTCATTAATTAGTTTTATTCAACCTCTCCCATGTGACATTTTAATCATAAGATATTGAAAAATAACATTAGTAAAGAGAAAAAGAATGACTCGTATAATCTCAAACAACAGTAGACTCATAGATAAACACAATAAAGTTAAATAGGTTATCTTTTCTCCTCTTTTCAGGACATTCGGCCTGCTTTCAAATCTACAACTTTGTACAGGTGACAGAGGCATTTACTCTGTATTTCAGCACGGCTCTGCCACTGCTGAAGACAAATAGCACTCTATAATTATGTTTTAAAAGAAATTCAATTCTTCATTGATTAAAAAACTTAATTATAAAGTGCCATAAAATAAGTATTCTCAAAGTTTACATAAGACATACTTAAAAATCAAAATACATAAACTTTGCTTTATTAAAAGTTATCTAAGCATAAAAAAGATTAATGTGCTAAGCACTGGCTGTCTTTAGTGGATGAACACCCTGACAGCTGACTTGCTTTTTTTAATTTTTAGGTGTTTTTCATTCAAATTCTTTTCACACATATATTTTGATCCCACTATTTCCACTCCCTAACTCTTCCCCAATCCTTCCCACCTCTCTAAGTACCCAACCTCATACCTTTTCTCTCTCAAAAATACAAAACAAAACAGAAAGAAAAGAAAATCAAAACAACGTAAAAAGACAATCAATAAGGAAAAAAGGAAACAAAATAAAAAGCACACGCACAAACATGGAGTCTGTTTGTGTTGGCTAACCACGCCGTGGGGTAGAACATGCCCTTGAGTGTGGGTAATAGACCCAGTGACACTACTCTTGACAGAACAGGGTTTTTCTGTCCTAGCAGGTTTCAACTATAAATAACTTCTTTGTTGGGGGTGGATTTTGTGTCCACTTCCCCTACCCATGCCCAACCTGATCACACTTGTCAGCCTCACTACAAAGTCATTTAGTGGAATACAGAATGGAAATGAAAGATATGTATAGAAATAGAGACATATATAAATACATGGAACATATCTGTATATACATATATAGATATATAGAACATATATAAATATATATATACAGAAAATAAAAATGTTCAGAAATTTTAAATTAAAAACCTTATTAAAAATACTCACTGTGCCACACAATAGTTATTCTACAGTAATCTTAGAGTTTGACATTAAAAACTCTTATAAAGGATCCTGTGTTTAAGTACCAAGAATTCCCTCGTATTTTGCTCATGTAAACTTCAGTCAAACATTTTAGTCCCTGTCCTCAGAGCATCTTCTTGGAATGGGCTTCAATTCTTTTCCCCAGTTTATAGGGCAAATTACATATCTTCCAAGGAAAGCGGGCAAACAGTAGCTGTTTCTACAAAGGGTCAAAGAAGAAAAGGCAAATATAGCATGACTGACAGGTAAGATAGAGCCACTTGGGTTCGGGCTCTTTGCTCAGTACTTTGACTTCCTTCTCTGAAATGCAAGCTCTGTTTACCACACTTTCTGCTTCTTTGCTGACATATTTTCCAGGCCTTCATCTGAAGCCCCCACTGCTGGTCTGCACCAAGCCTCAAGAGCACCCACTGACCCTGCTTTTTTCTGCAGTCTCTTCCATGGGGCCCCATCTATGTTCCATTTTCTTTTGTCTTTTGTCTTCCCAGCTTCTGTTTTAAATTTTCATTTGCTAAATGTAAAAAAAAATCACTGCACAAAAAGTCAGGGGAGCAGTCAAACTAGGGGCTTTAACTACAGGTCTAACACCTGCCCTTCGGTTTTTCTGAGAGGTAATTCATAGCATGTGGTTTAAAAATATGTTTCATTTAATCGAATTAAAATTGTAAGCATGCAGTTAAGATGGTTTGGGCTTATATTCAGATATTTAGAGTTGTTAAAGATAATGTTTGTTTGTTTGAGAAGGTATCACTGTGTGGCCTTTACTGGCTTCTTGGAACTAGCTGTGTAAAAGTATCTGCCTTTGAACTTGCAGTGATCCTCCTGCCTCTTCATAAGTATTCGTCTTCACCCCTGGCGGTGTTTTAATTCTTGGTAGCCTAAAAATAATATCTCCTATCCTTCAGCCTACCCTTTTGGAAGACCATTATTTACAAATAAAATTTGATAGTAATTTTAACATGTAATGTCAAGGATATCTAAAGTAGCCTACATGTGTATCGACATTTAAGGATCATACATGAGAATAAAACAATGAAAGTTAAAGAGCATCTGTAACTGTACTCTCAAAAGCAAGAGGTTTACACATACATACTTCTAACATGCACATGTAACAAACATAAACGCTGCTGTTAATTGCAAGGTTTCTCTAGCTCTGTTGACTTTCAGGAACAGCTTATATTTTGAGCTCTGTGTGATGTCAGCAGCATGATGTCACGTGTGTACACACGTATGCAGATGCACACACTCGTGCGCAGCAAGCATCTTCAGACGCTGTTACCAGCGCATGATGGGCAATGCTGACTCTGGCGGAACAGTATAGCTTTATAGTATGTTCTACAAATACTGGCCAAGAGGCAGGCACAGTTCTATGTTCTAAAAATGAGAACAAAAACCATTTGTTTTTTCAAATTCTACAATACTTTCTCACGGGAAGACAAAGGCGAAAGGGAAGCTAAATGAAAACAGAATAGCTTGTGAAGTGCTGATAAGCTCTATGGGGATGGGAGGTGCTGAGGTGGGAGAGACAATGATAGGGATTTGGAAAAGATGATGTATCCAGAGCATCCATGCCAGTTGGCTCTCAAACTCCTGAGCTCATGCATGCTAGCTAGGCTTCTGTCTTTTGGGAAAACACAGGAGAAAGATTTCCTAACAGTTTGTACAGCTTACAAGAAAGGAGAGGATGTTGGTCATGGACCTCAGATCATGCTGTATCCAAATGTTGATGAAGTTCAGAAACCAGAATGGCCATAGGCAATCACTGTGGGTTCACAGAGGGGTAATATGGGGAGAGACTAGAAAAGGTTTGAAAGTGCGGTGGCAGTGGGAACTGATTTTCTTGGCTATTAAACAGTGAAGACACAGACCTCTCATTTTACTTTTAACTCATTTTCTCCATCAAGCTTCAACAATGATGCTTTGTAAAGTTGTGGTAGATGAGATTCCCTTTCAGAGAATTTCTTATTTCCTAAAATTGCATTACATTGCTGAGCAGAACAGATAGTTGAACGTCATTAACTAAGCTCTGCCAATATTGCAGGAAAATGAGTGAGGAGCCTTTCACTTGAATAAAACCCTTATTCAAATTTACACTTAAGATATGTGGAAACCAAAACATTTAGAAATATTTACTGATGTCGAGCAGGCTCCTTTCCTTTTTTTTCCTCTGGGGAACACAGGCAGGCATTTGCTGGTACAGTCCTTCACAGCTTGAAGCTGCGAGCTCAGGCAGGGTGGCAGGCAGAAACCGAGCAAGTGAGCTTGCCTTCCCATTGCTTAAGGTTTGTATTTAACGTAATGCATTGGCATTCTCTCATAACTGTTACCAAATAGTCATATCTTCCGAGTTCTGATGTGTAGTAACATATCTGCATGCAAAATTGTGAAGCCAACAGGGTGCCTGAACTGCAGCCATGAAGCCCCGATCACTGTGAGGGTCTACACCTTCCCCTGATTAAATAGTGATGGATTCTTATTTGCTGCCTGGGATGTCACTTCAAAGGGAAGAGTAGAGCATTCACCTTTGGAAGCCAGATTCCAGGATAGGAGCTGTAGCTCAGTGGTACAGAATATCCCTTTTTAGCCTGAGCTCCTATACTCTATTCCCAGTACTTCCAAAATTAAAACAATAAAAAGCCAATCCATAAGTGCCAAGCATAAGTGCCACACCAACCACCAGCTGGCAGAGCTTCTGTACTTCCAATGTTGCTCACTGATTTTCCAGTGTGCATTCATTTTTCTCCTGACTAAATGAAGTTGGTAGATAGAGTTTTTACATCTTAGTATAGAACTGGTCTCGAGTGTCAACACACCCCTTCCTAGTGAAATAGTCAAGCCAGAGTTTTTGCCATTACATAAACACATGGAGTCATTCTTGCTGCTTTGCTCACATCATCCTTACCCTCCTACATCCTCTCCCCATGTACACTGCAATTTAGGTTTTGAGAGGATTTCTTTTTGTTTTTGTTTGTTTGTTTGCTTCTTTGTTTGTTTGCACTGGGGGATAGAACCTAGGGACAAGGCCTTGTACTCAAAAGGCAAGCACTGCACCACTGAGCTACAATCCCACCCTCAGCAACACACACACACACACACACACACAAAGTGAGGGGGGTATAGATGGCACAGCCATATCTAACGGGAACAGCAAGCGTCATAAAGCCAGCAGCGCTGTTTAGCAAAGCTCCAACAAAGCTGTGTTGAATGACACAATTGCTGTGGTGCAGCCTCTGACTTTTTGGCCTTGATCCCCATACGTTGCACGCTTGGGAGGGCTTTTATCATTTGTACAGCTTGGGGATATTGGATTGATTGAAATTTTCTTATCAATCATTTACGCCTTCTCCCAGGAGTATTGCTTATAAGCTTTACGAGGAATGTCCTGACCATAATACTCCTGCTTTTATCTGTCCCTACTTGAAGGTCTTCCTTACACCCTGGAGGTTGTGACTCAAGTACATATGTCAGACACCTGCTTATGAGGCTCTGGTACTCTTGGTACATCTAAGCCTGCACTTACTCAGGAACAAGATAATCAGCACAAAGTAAACTTAAAAGGTTAAACAATACTCAGTAGGGTAGAGAAGTTGACAGCAGATCAGATTAAAAACCTCTTTCTTATATTGATGGACAAAGAATGGGTGGATAAATGATATAGGAATATAGTATTAAGAACCCCCTTTCTTCGAAAAAGTGAACACATACAGGATCACTATGGTGGCATATGACCAAGGAACAAAAATACCAAGATTAGACATATATGAATTCCACAAATATGTAAAATATAAACATTGTATTGTGACAGAAATTAAATAACTGCAGCAGCTTTAGCCTGAAGATTTTTCCTGGGCCTTATGACAATTAGCACTCTGACTATTAAAAGCTATAATACACTGCTTGAGACATGACAATCTGCCCAGGCTGGCTTGAAGATTTTCTTTCTGTCTAGTGCCTTGAAACCACGAGAACAGCCTGCCATGCTTTGGCAAAATATGCCCTTGGAACTATAGGATTGTTAAACGTCGGGTTGTGGGGTTGATGAGGGGAAGTGATTATAAAAGATAATTCTGTTCTGTCATGGTTTATCAGTGATGACTAAACTTAGACCAAGTTTGAAGTTGAAACACATGTCCTGGGACAAAAATGATAGGATCTATGTTTTGGAACAACATGCACCTATCCCTGCCGAAGTTCTGTACAAATAAAGAAGCACTCTAACTGCCAGTTGGGCAGGATGTAAAACTGCACCTGATCCCCGTGCCTGACTCATTCCTGCCTTGAAGCTGTTGCACTCACCCTGCATCAGGCCCTGTTCTTACCTGGGGCTGGAACACAGCATATAAACACACACACACACACACACACACACACACACACACACACACACACAGAGAGAGAGAGAGAGAGAGAGAGGAAATAGAGACCGATATATAGACATAGATTCATAGGCATATACCATAGAATGGACCCAGTATATAACCCAAGCTGAGTTGGTACAGTGCCTAAGTTAACATGAGTGCCTAAGTTAACATTCCTATCACCTACATAAAAAGCCAGACTCAGGGGTGTCTGTTATAATCCTAGCATTGGGGTGGCAGAGAAATATAAATCTCTGGAGCTTGATAGCCTCTGAGATTAACTAAATCAGTGACAACTAGGTGAAGTGAGTAAGCCTATCTCAAAATAAATAAATAAATAAATAAACAAATAAATAAATAAATAAATAAATAAATAGGTAGATAGATAGATGGTGGATAAATAAATAAACAATATGAAAAGTATTTGAGGAAAAGGTATGACCTCGGCCTCTAGTTTCCTCAAGCATACATGCACAAATGCATACACTCAACCATGTAGACACATGTACAATACTTACACATAAAGAAATGTCACTAGAAATTCTAAAGACAAAACAGTACCTTAAGCCATAGCTATCACCTCTGTGGAGCTTATAATAATGCCATAGACACTTCTTTTTATTGAAAAATAAAAGATTTTAAACGTTAGAAACTTTATCCTACGTTATCTCCTTATTTTTCTAATTTAAATTTATTAGTTGTTTTCACAAACATTCTGCTTTGTCAGTTGACTGTGATGTTTACCTGTGCAAGAGATGCTGAGAAAAGACTTGTAAGCACTCTTGAACACCATGCAAGAAGAATCCAGCTGTTCATATACTTATGTACGCAAGAAAGATTTAACCAAAGGTAAGGTGATGGCATTCTTGGTTGTCAACTTGACTATATCTGGAATGAACTACAATCCAGAAATGGAGGGCACACCATTGATATGGGTACTGAGGCAGGAAGATGACAGGCCTTTGATCTCAATATTGAGGAGGAAGACACAAGCTTTTGATCCAGATTTGAGGTGGGGTGACACCGTTTTGATCTGGATCAACACAGCCCTTTAATCCAGATCTTGAGGCACACCTTTAATGTGGGCCCTACCTTCTGCCGGAGTCCTACATAGGACAATGGAAGAAGGAAGGGGTTGTTCACTCTTTGCCTGCTTGCACTCCCTTTGCCAGTACATCCACAGGAGTCGCTGCTTCTTCCGGATTCCAGTTCATACAGCAGACCTGCAGAAGCACCCTGCCTCATGGGACTGAGCAACTATTAGATTCTTGGACTTTCCATTCACAGCTGCCTATTGTTGGGTTAATTGAACAATAGCCTGTAAGTCATTCCAAGTTATATAATATACATTATATAATATCATAATTTCTGTCACTCTAAAGAACCCTGACCAATACAGGGTAGATACAGTCTCACTCCAAAGAGATGTGGGACATAGGAAGGAGGAAGTAGTTGGCAGATGTAGGCCATTAGGGGCATTCCATGCAATGGTGACTTTTATTGCTGCCCCTTCCCTCCACCTCCTCTCCTTTCTGGCTACCAGGAGGTGTTCTGCCATGTTCTGCCATGTGCTACAGCTGTGACAATCTGCATCAAAGGACATGAAACAATGAAGAAATCTGACAATGGGAAAAGCTCTGAAACAATGACCCAAAACTAGTCTTTCCTCTTTTTAGGTTTTTCTTCTCCAGTGTTTTGTCATAGCAACAGAAAGTTGATTAACATTGGCAGATATTAAACTGCTTTCAATATGATCGCAGAATAACTTTCCACTTATAAAATGTTTTCACGCAGAGTCTCAGTGGTAGATAATGTCAATAGTGACAAGAACACTTTTATGGACAGATGCTCTATAAAGCACAAGTTACAGTAACCATATTAACATAGGTAACTGTGTGCCTGATGACTCTGGGTACATTATTAATAAATACATGGAGAATATGTGATTCTGAATGTTACCAGGACAAACTTTAATGTGACGGAATTATTTCATTGAACTATGCCATTTTTTCTTATTATGAATGGTCTGTAGAAAAACATGAGGTATCAGGAGCCCCATTCTCCCTCAATGACAAACCACATCATTTTTTTCAGAGAACTGTAAGACACCTTGAAATGACCTAGCACTGATGTAAGGGGCACAAGCAACACAAATCCTGAGCCACTGCGGCAATCATAGCACATAAATGTCCGGTATCGGCAAGTGTCATGATAGCTACAAGAGGAATGTAGGTTTACAACATCAGCACTTCTGAATGGGTGATACAGAGAGAATTGACGAGAAAACCTAAGTACTCAGTACTTGCAACTGCAAGAGTGGTGGGAGCTGGAGCATAATTCAATGCACCGTGGCAAATAAAAGCAAAGAAAGCCAAATAATGAGGGCATAATGCAGAATTGAAGACAGCAATAGGAAATATGGGGGCATATGAGCATAGTATAACTCAAGCAGTATATGAGACACAAGCTTCTACATTTAGATCTATCAATGTGTAATGGATTCTGTCTGCAAAAGGAGCTCAGAGTGCTAAAATTCTGAGACACATAGGACATTGCTGAATAATGCCTCTGTGTCCCAAATACATGCAAAAATTTGATTTGTATATATTCCTATGAATAGTTCATGCTGTCTCTAAGTATAGTTAGTTCTTAGTACAAAAGAAAAAATATACAACAACTGATGAGGAAAAAAGGTAACACCTGTTTCATTCTGGCTGCCTTGTGTACACTAGTTCACTCTTCCTCAGGCTAGGAACCTCTGGAGCCACCTGGACCACATGCATGTGACTTAACTATGAAATAAGGTGTCTGTGGTCAGTCAGCACCCAGGAGAGCCTGACATGAGATGCTTCCAAAACACTGTGATGTATCTTCAACATAGCTCCGCAATGTTTTCATAAAGGCCTCTAGATGCCCTACAGCAAAACCGGAAGTTCTCTGATTTAGATCACAGTAGAAGTCGCTCAACAGTCAACCAGGCTGCACTGTGAGTGGATGTCTAGAGAGATACTAAGCTTTCTTACAAAAATCTGAAGAGAAGAAAAGGCTTGGCTTCCGTCCCGCATGTGCAAGAAGTCCAAGTGGTGGCCATGGAGGGAAGGAAAATTAGCAACAACAACAACAACAAAAGAGAGTATTTGAAGACTAGGTGGTTGTTCTTTCCACCAGGACAATTTATAAGATGCTCAACCCTTGTTGAGCAGCAGCCTAAGAAACCACCTTCCAATAATGCTTTTGATGCTGAATCACTTTCTTTCAAACTTTGCCACACATTTCATTACTTGAACTCCTCAAATTTTCTTACAACTATTTCCTGCCCTCAGCACCCTGAGCTGTTATAGTCAATGCTAAGCACCTGAAATCTGAGTGTTCTCTTCTGGTGTCCCATCGAGTTTATAGGGCACAGTGTTAGTCAAAACTACCGGGAGAGTGTTGTAGGAACACTTTGACAAGTCTTTTACGGGTACTGATATGACTGTAGAGGGGCCTGTGTATCACCCTTCCTCGGTACCACAGACAAAGCCATGGGGCGAGTCCCAAGCATCTTGGAAACAGTAGGCAGACAGCCTCTGCCCTAGACCGCCCTTCCACTGCTGCCTCATCCCTGCTCCTTCCTAACTCTCCCGCTGCTGCAGAGAACAGCTGTCTTCCACTCAGCACTTCAGCATCACTGTAGAGAAAATCACATTCAGAGAGCACTGGAAATTCAAAAGACAAAGTTCACCTTGGGGGAATCTTGGAAGATTGTTAACTAACAGGAAGCCTGACTGTTTACATAGAAATGAAAAAGCTGTCAGTCTTATGGCTCTTGAGGCGGACCAGCATTCTGATTGTTCTTTATTTTCTTTGAATTTAATCTACCAGGATAATAACATGAGTGGCCGTTATGAAGTACAGCAGTGTGGAGTTCTTAAGAAATACAAGTGCACTTTACCTAACGTTTTATGTGACTGCGACCCAGACCTCTTAGTTTTCCCAGTGCTGGAATTTTTCAGTCATGTCTGGTGCAAATTCCCTAAGACACCAGTTAAGTCAGACATCAAGAGGAATCTAAATACTTGGATTTAAAAATATTTCCTCACTTGACGTTAATGCAAGGATCATGACAATGACTCAAGGGTGCCAATTACCCCTCAGTTTCAGGTAAATCATCACACTACTATTTAAGCCAAACCCATAGTGCAGGAAATCCATTCACTTGGGCAAATGGGTCTGAGAAGAAAGTCTAAAGAGGCAGGTTTCCCATCAAGTTATATCACGTGACCATCTTCACACTCCATTTTGTCACTGGATATACCAGGTTGTCAGGGTCTGGGAATCTGAAGTTGGACCATTCGGCAGGACTTACAGTTCTTCGTAATTATGTCTGGGACAGTAAGCTACTAGCCACACGTGGTTACTAAGTTCTCAGATGCGGTTGGGGTAAGTTAACTTTTAACTTTCATTTCCATTTCAATTATTTGGAGGTAGGTAGTGACTAGAATATTTGGTAGCACAGAAATAACCAACTTGATTAGTATGCATGTTGAAAGGCTACCCCAGAAAGGAAACAGCCTCCTCTACAATCCCTAATCTTGAGGGTCTCTGTGGATAATGGTTCCCCTTCATTATAATAGGAAGAACAATGCATAAACATCCAACCTATAACAGAGTAATTCAAAATGACAGCTCACGAGCTCTATACACCCCATGCATGTATATGATTTGCTAATCTTTTAATTAATTTTCAATATTTGAAAAACTGATTTTTTGAAATCTCAATATTCTATTTCTCTGAAAATTTGGCTAATGAGGCAATCTTCACTATCCTTTCATGTCCTGCCTACAAGGGATATTGGCAGCTCAGGAGAGTCAGTGCCCAGTGAGCTTTATTCCCTCACAAAGCTGGCCTTGGTCTCCGGGACGGGTGGGATGTTAGACTCCTAGCCTATACATCTTCATGGAGCAGAAGTGACTCCTCTCAAACTGGTGATCATGGTGACTTTGATTCTACGGCCCACACTATCAACACTCAAGAAAGAGAAAAAGGGCCTCTGTATAAACCCCTGCTAGTCAGGCAGTAACTCCTTCACCGTGCTTTGAAGGCAGCTTGCGTGTACATCTATAGGACAGCTCTGCCTCGGAGTGCTGTGAGCCAAGGCAGACAGAAGAGTCACCAGCATGATCATGTTACTGGTTGGGCCTTGGTTTTTCAGTCAGAAAGAGGAAAATAAAGACAGGTAGGACAGGGATTCACATGACCTAGAGCACCTAGAGTAAGTCTGGGCCCACCAGGGTCATGTGGAGTCTATGGCAGAATATGAGTACTGGTATTACTCTGGGCTCAGGGTGGGCCTCCAGTCATGAAAAAAAAAATACCTTTCTATGGACAAAGAACAAAAACAAACATTTTCATATGAAACAGAGTCCAGGAAAGGTCATTTCTAAATTTGAAAAAATGTCTGAATTTTTGTGCGTATTAAATGAATGATAGCAGTGCAGCAATATTTCCTCATTTTGTTAATGCATACAGCTCAGTTGGAGATGAGTTCAGAGCAGCACAGACTCAAAGGTCAAGCTTGCACAGCTTCTCTGCTTGATGGAACATGAGAAACCCAGAGAGAAAGCAGCTTCCCTTCCACAGTAAAAGACACCAGCCAGGTCTGCCAAACTCATCCAGGAAGGTCGATTCCAACATCATTCTTCAGCCACTACTCTTACCTCCATGCTCAGAATGCCACATGAAATTCCCCAAAATGAGATGCCTCTCAACATGCAACTCTTTGCAGATTTACATTTTGAAAAGGACATTGTATTTGAACTCAAATTATCATCTTTGACTTATATGACAAAATACTGCAGTGTCTTCCTTGGGGATGGGGAGAAAAAAAAAGGCCTTTCCTTTGCTCTGAATAAATTTAGTTGTTAAATCATATGGAGTGCAGGCAAATGGAAGGAACTAGAAGAGATCATCCTGAGTGAGGTAACCCAGAAACAGAAAGACAGGCTTGGTATACACTCACTTATAAGCTGATATTAGCCATGTAACACAGGACAGCCATCTACAGACCTAAAGAAGCTAAACACCAAGGAGGACCCTACGGAGGATGCTTAAATCTCATTCAAAATGGCAAACAGAATAGACATCAGCAGGGGTGGAAGAAAAAAAAAAACAGGATGGGAGTCTCCTATAGAGGGTTCTCTGAAGGGATTCACCCAACAGGGGATTAAAATTGATGCTGAGACTCAGGACCAAACTTTGGGCAGAGCACAGGGAGTCTTATGGAGGAAGAGAGGGGGTGGGAATAGAGGCACAAGTTGGGGACAGGAGCCCCACCCACAAGGAGACCAATAAAACTAAAAGAAATGAGCCCAGGGGTCCTGTAGAGACTGATGCATCAATGGAGGACTGTGCATGGAGAGGACCTGGACCCCTGCTCAGACCTAGCTCAGATGTGGCCGATTGGCAGCTCAGTCTCCATGTGGATCTCTGAGCGAGAGGAGCAGGGGCTGCCTCTATCGTGAACTCAGTTGACTGCTCTCTGATCACTTGCCCCTGATGATGCAGCCTTGCCAGGCCACAGAAGAAGACGATCTAGGCAGTCCGAATGAGACTTAACAAGCTATGGGCAGATGACAATAGTGGAGAACTCCCCCTTTCAGTGGACTAGGGGAAGGAGATAGGGAGGGTGGACTGGGGGGATTTGAGGGAGGGGGCTTCAATCAGGATATATAATGAATAATTTGTGAAGAAAAAAATTAAAATAAAAAAGAAAACCTAAAAAAAAAACAAAAGAAAAAAAATCATATGGAGCTAGATAATACTTTAATAATATTCTCAAAAGGTACTGATCACCACAGATCACCACAGATGGCTCATTTCACTACCTTTCACCCACCTGAACCAACATCCAGATGGTTTGAATGCTGGTCTTTTCAACTGCCTCTTCACCCAGCTTTCCCAGTCTAGGCTATATCTAAGTTTCTCTTCCCATCCTTCAAGCAGTCAATCCCAGTTAGCAGAAGAAAGACTGCACTTCTCCGGGCTAGGACAATGCTCAGTTCTGTTGCCGTTTTCCAACATTTCTCTGGCTCAAGTCTCTACTGCTCTTGGCACTTGGATTAACCATCAAATTAAATGAAGCAACAGAGCACCATCCCCGGTGTCACAAAGGTCACACTTTGTTTGTAGGCACAGTTTATAATTTAAATCCTGCTCTAAGGGGTTACTTTTCACATATGATATGTGTTATCTGACTCTAATGTAGTTATTATTTCGGTGGCACCAGGGCTTGGGGAATGCTAGGCATTGCTCAATGACTGAACAATATCCCGATATTCTCTGCCCTCCTTTTCTCTTCATCTCTTTGTTATTTTGAGAGGGGATCTCAATAATCTGTCCAAACTGCCTTCACACTAACTCTAGACGCCGGAGCGACCTTGAACTCACCTTGTCCTGCCTCTGCCGCCCCAATTTCAGTTTTTAATAAAATGTAGGGTCTGTTGTGTTCACTTATTTATGCACAGGCTTCTGTGTACGGGAAAGGCAATACTGCAACCGTAGTGCTTAGCACCAGGAAACATTGGTGCAGCCTTCTGCAACCTCATTTACTTCTTAACTTTTATTATTATTTTTTAAATTTCATAGAGGTATGTAAGGTATTTTGATCATATACATGCCTGGCAACCTCTTTTATCTCTCTGCTGTTTCCAGGGAAGCTCTTCTTTCCAACCATTTCCTCCATTTCTTTCTCGTCTTAGTTTGTGTGTTCATTTGTTTTGGGAGTGCACTGAATTTGTTTAGGCATGCTTTTGTGCTCATGTTTCGGTGGTTTGTATGATAAAGACCCCATAAGCTCATGTACGTGAACAATATGGGCCGCAGACGTGCGCCTCTGTTGTGGGACATTTCAGAGGTGGTGCCCGCTGTAGGGAGTGCGCACACACCTGGGGGTACAGCGGAAGGTATGGCCTGACCCCACTTCCTGTTTGCTCTCTTCATACTGAAAACATGACCAGCCAGCCTCCTGCTCCAATTTCCATGCCTTCCCTGAAAGTGGTATCATACACTCCCTTTGGAACCATACACAAAAATAAAGCTTCTTCTTTTCGTTGAATCTTTTCTTTTCAATCACTCTATTTTATCACATCAAAGGGAAAATAACTAATGCAGGATTGGTACCAGGAAGTTGTTGTTCTGAAGTAGCTGACCATGTTGTTTTCTTTGGAAGAACATGGGAGACTTTGGAGCTTTGGGCTTTAGATGTTCTTAGTTGCTGTTAGCAGGGCTTACGGGGCCATTCTAGTAGGAGTCTAGATAACAACAGTCACTAAAGTAATACAGACAGTAGGACTGACAGAAGGCTTCAGAGGAGGACAAGTGCTCTATCAGCAACTGAGCGGGAGGCAGTCCATGTGGTATGTTGCAAAGAGTCTGGATGCAATTCGCCTGTGTTCTGAGAGTTAGCATCATGCTGAATTAAAAATAACAGACTAATTTCGTCAGTGGAGAAAATGTCAGTGCAGCGTAATAGTGTGACTGCAGCATACTTATTACTAGTTACTGCAGTCACAATGTACAAATGCGACACAGGGGCATAAAGAAATTAAATACATACAATGTGGAGAGGAAAAGAGCATTTGTAAGCTTAGTATTGCAGTCAGGTCATGTCGTGAAGAGGAGGCAGTAATGTTAGAGACTGACACCACAAAAGACAGGCCCCTGACACTCACTGGAAGGCTAGGAAAGGTCCCTGAGCCCACGTCATGGCTTGTTTCTGGAAAGCAACTGGCTGTGTAAGCCTTGCGGTAGCTTTGGCATAGAGAAGCTACTACTGTGATGAATAGTATTTCCCGTGTAGACCCGAGCACTCAGCAGTCACATATTCTCAGCACTCTGACCACGAGGCTCCTCCTCTCAAATATTCTTTAAAAATGCCTGTGATTTAGACAGGATCGGTGGCAGGAAGTCGTTATGTGAGCCCTCACAGGAGCTGGATACTGTGACAGGAGCGCACTTTTATCAGCATAAGGGCTAGAGAATCGGAAGAAGGGTGTGTGAGATACACAGTCTTGGAGGCACTGATTCTGAGGGCTGTTTAACTCGAGTCGAGAGCTGAGACTGTCTACACATCCTGTGTATCCAGGTATCTTGTGTCCTTCATCCTACTCTTGACCCTGTGCAGAACACGTTCAGCGAACATCTGAGTAATGTTCTGCACAAATATACCTTAATGACATACGCAATCAGTATTACAGATCCTGGTCAAATTATCTTTGGGCCCATCTTGGTTTTCTGTTTCCCACAGAAGCGTCAATCTCCCCAACCTTTGACAAATTAAGCCACAGTGATGAACTACAGAAGAATCAACTTGGCTTCTTTAACCTTCACTTAAAATTCAGTGTAAACAGTGCTCCAGCAAAGGCCCCATTTAATAATTGTTATTGCTGCTTGTAAAATGAGAATGCTGTTTATTTTGAGCTGTGCTTGATTCTTTAAAATGCTGTAATTAACATATCCTCATTATGTATAATGTTGGGTTTTATCATCAATAATTTTGGGTTTTATGGGTGTGTAATGAAGTGGGTGGACTACCAGGAGGTGGCAGAAAGTGAATTTGTGTCGTAATGTCACTTTCATTTTTACAGTTTCTGTCCCCTAGCTCCAGAGGTGGTTTACAGATGTCTACCAGAAACTTTTGCTCATTACTTCAGCATTTTCAATATATAATGCTCAAGTTAACACTTAGTCAACTTGATAGCCACTAAAACAGTAAAAAGTTCAAGCTTAAAACAACTTTACAAGGGGCTATATATTTTTCTTTCTTCCTAGCAGCTTTAAATCTACTCACAGCAGTCTCCGACCGAATTTATAGGAATACAATAACATGCCAATTAACTACAGTCAACCAGTCCTTAATTCTACATCTCCAGAATGTCTTTATTATTAATGAAAATCCCTGCCATGCTCGTGGAGAAATGGGAGGGCGAACTGAAAGGAAAAGCAGCCCGCTCTTAATTATAGTTATAATTGCTCCACTAGATGCACAATTCCTCACCTCGGGCTTCAAGTTCATGGATCAAACACAGCCCTGTTCTCTGTTGTGCGAAGCTGTGACACAATTAGGGCAAGTCACCCAAGAGAGAACCCAAAGGCCTCTCTGCGAAGCACACAGCCAGGAAACATGTCTAATTATATATTTGTTCTTGTGTCTCCTCCCTGTGGCTTCAACACCCACCTGCCATTAAATGTGTCAGAGGAGAAAAAGGAGTGAAAGCCTGGCTGCAGTGTGGCCTGAGCCTCCAGCAGGAAGGACTCTTGTGAGAGCTATGTTTGGCCCACAGCAAGTCCCCTTCAACACCATCAAGGAAGCTGGTAGGTAGAGGAGGGTGAGCATGCTGTGAAGACGGACAGTGGGACGCTGCCAGAGAAGCTGAACCGGAGGAAGTTCACCACCAGCTAAATCATGAGCTGCTCTTTCAAAGACATGGATTTAGTCATTTTAGGACGAAGTTTGGCAAGTGCCGGAGTCTCCAAATACTGCCACAGAGAGACTTGCAGAGCCTCAGGCGCCATAGGGCCTTTCAGTTCCTCCCTCAGCTCTGTTCTCACCTTACACAGGCCATCTGCCATGGCAGCTGTGGGTCTCTTTTAAAAGAGGGTGCCTTCAGGCTCCAAGCCCACCTTGGATCTTAGGGATGACACACGTGTTGATGTGTTGATGGGCTTTAGTTGGGCATCATTACCACTGTCACCAGCCAACGGAGAAAGAAAGGAAATGGGTACCCAGACTTCAGGGCTGCTGCTTTTCTAACTTCCCCTCCCCCACACTGCAATACACACTCTAAAATGTGAGGTTCCAGTGTGTGAGAAAAGGCCAAACCTCATATGAACACTTCATAAATTTATAAGATGGGCCTTTTTTCTGAGGCCCATGAGGAACTTGGGTTTTATATATAAGACTTTCATTATCATACCAAGACAAAATAGTTCACCCATCTAAAAAGCTGTTTAAAGCCACATTCACCTATTGAAACTCACTGATGTTTACTATTCAGATTTTCTATTCTTCCTGTCATTCAATGTAAGTGATGTGGTCCTTTCAGATTCCACCCAGCACAGACTCCTCAACCTTGCTCCAAAGCAGGTATGGGTAAACTCTGTCCTTCCCTAGCCATTCCTAATCTCTTTCTCCCCACCAGTAGCAGACAGGAGGACAGACAGACACAGCGAAGTTTAGCTCTGCTACAATTAGAAGTCACTTGGGAATTCGCTTATCCAATGTTCAGACCCCTCCTGCACATTCACACCTGTACCAGGGTCCATGGCTACAAAAACAGGTTTCCCCGGCACTGCCTTCCCTTGCCTATTTCCTCACATTCTTCACATTGTTGTAACTCTTTGCAAAATATAATTCTAACCCACAGTTTTCACATGAAGATTCTCACACTCATGAAGAGAATGCGGAATAATTCAAGGAAGAACTGGTCTGTTTTCTCAGCCGTAATCAGAGAAGCCTTTTGCTTTCCAGTGAACTCTGAAGAAAGCCAAGCTGCACAGCAGTGCAAGGTGCTGAGAATATGTGATGGCTGAGCTCTCAGCTCAAAACAAGACCTTCCCAACATCCTACCGGAAGCTCAGAAAACATATCAGGAGAGGAGAGAGTCTAAGAGTGGGAGACAGGCTACAAGGTGTCAGTTTCTGGGAGAGAAGTAACTTGCTATCCAGAACCATCAACAATTACAGACAATTGCACTGGGTTTGCATAAGAATAGCACCCAAAACAGCCAGACAAGGATAGCAGAGGGGTTTAGAGAAACCTGCCCATCACTGAAAGATGAGGCCAGTGACTATAATTGTGTACTCGCTGGTGATCCAACCAGTGGATAGTTCAGGAGATAGTTCCAGTCATAGATGGTCGTGGTTAAAATAAATGAGTCTCACAACAAAACCTAAAGCTCAAGTATGGAGAAGACCTAATTAGGATGGAAGAAAGGTTGTGTCACAGGGAGTTGAGAGAAGGGGTTGGGGAAAGAGTAACCAATACACATCATATAAAGCCCAAAGTTGTCAAAGAACCATCTTAATACAGAAACAAAACAGCGAGCATTCCTGCCTTATAATGTTTCATACTAAACAAATGCTAATTCTTATTGATTTGAAACATTTAACAAAATTCCAAGTTTTCAACAAGCTCTTAATACATGAAAGTTATCATACTCTGTAACCATAGACTAGAAAACGAATTACTGTGTGTGTGCGTCTGTGTTTGTGTGTGTGTGTACATTATTCATGTATACTCTTCTATGTGTCCGTGTGCATGTATATGCTTACAAGTATATATGGAGGTTAGAAGCCCATGTTGGCAGTTTTCCTGAAACATTTTCCACCTTGTTTTGGGGGGCAAGGTCTCTTACTGAACTCAGACCTCACCAAATTGGTTGGACAGCAGACCCCGAGGACCCATCTTGTCTTCCCAGCACTGGGATTATAGGCATACTGCTGGGGACAACTTTTGATGTGAGTGTGGCCAGGAAGTCCTCCTGACCGCATGGTGTGCACTTCGTCCATGAGGCCATCTTCCTGCCCCTGAGACTTCCCTCTGTTACCTTACTAGCAAAACTTGAAGCTACTCTCTCCCTCTTCATACTTCTTACCTCCTCTCTCTCTCCCTCAATTTCTTCTTTGGTCTTTCCCTTTGCAGTTTCAAATCATGATAGAATTAGGGCGAGAAAGGTTTTAAAAAAAGAATGAAGACAAACAAAATTTAAGTCTGAAAAGAAGCCCTGACTAGAAAACAGCCCAGCCTCTACTTAAAAGTATAAAATTCCCAACACACAGCCAAGAAAATTTTGTGGTGTTTTCCCGGTGCTTGGTATTTAATTAGCCTTCTGCTATTGCCAGTCGGCTCTGCTGTCACAGGACTGAAGCATACGCAGGCTATTTGGGAAGCCACTCCTGTTGCCACCTCCGTGTCGCATCATCAATCCCCTCATCAGCTTTGTCATTACAGATCTAGGCCATTTCTCACCTTTTCGGGAACTCTACATGAATTTGACCTTGAGAAGTGTTTGGCCACTATCATCTCAGCTATTAAATGCCGGATTCAGACATCTCAAACTGTGTGTCAAGACACAGTGTTTTGGCAGCAATGAACCCATTACCTTTTTTCTTTTCTCATAAAGCATGCTTTTTGCACATCCCAAAAATTGTGTGCCACAGTTCTCAGACGAATCTAGCTTCACTGTGGGTTCCTAGGAGAAGAATATTTGCTACCAGCTGTAATAATTCCCAGACTTAGATTGTACTTCTATATTATGTAAAAAGTGTCTGCTCATCTTCACTGGGTAAAACTGGGAAAAGTGTGTGGCAACGGGAAATTGCTAAACACCTGCTCTCTTAGGAGATTTCAGGCTTTTTCATTAAAGACCAATGAATCCTATAATGTGCATATTCTGATCTTATCAAAGACTGGCATACTGAGCTGATGTCCCTCTTGATGCCTGGTAAGAAGGTCAGAGGGCTTGGCCAGTTTCTCTACAAAGCTGTTCTTTGTGTATCCCCAAGGCCACAGTTTGCCTCCCCATGTTTATATGGCCTCCCCCTGTTCTGTTAGGTGTGCTCCTCCTCTTTGTCTCTGTAATTACTCCTGAGTCATGTTTGACTCACACAGCATTTATTAAATACCTTTTACCTGCCAGGCACTGCTCAGTGCTCCAGAAATAGGGGAAAGAATCAGACATTTTAGTTATTTCTTTGATATGGAAGACATTCTGGTAGGGAGACAGCCACAAAAGCAATAAAAAACACTCATTTCAAGTAGAGATTAATCTTAGTCCAGTAATAAACCATGAAGTACTTAATAGTAAATGGAGGGCATGTAGGTTGTGCAAGTATTTAGGGAATAGTTTCTTCAAAGCAATATCACTGAAGGTGAGATTTTCTTGTTAGAAGCTAGCTGAGCACACAGCTTCCCCAAGTGTCTTATGCAGAAATATGCAAAGATGCTAGATGGATTGAGTATCTCAGAACTGAGCTTTTAAATTAATTAAAATGCAAAACAAAAAGGGATACAAGAAACAATTTTGTACAGGAATACAAGGGAGCAACACACACACACACACACACACACTGTGGCAATATGTGTGTCTTAGCGTCCCACTGAAATGGGCTCTACTGTGGGTCTACCACATTTTGAAGACACCATGAACATAACTGATGTTTTGAGGCTTTTTTACAAGTGTCATATAGGAAGTACCTGTGATATGATATGTACTGAGAGAAAGTCACAGTAATTGCTGGCACTGTTCTGTGGGGAACATCATGATGGAAGTATGAAGTTTTGGCTAGAAGTTGTTAAAGATGATAATGCATTGCTGTGAGGTTCCCAGACTCTCTGAAACTCCTCAGTCAGGGCACTATTGGTCAAGCACTCATGATGATGATTTGGTTCATTCTCTGTGGAATGAGAAACTGCAGGGTTTGGCTTATTCCTCCATTTAAATTAGGAAGCACTGAATGTCTTCCTTCACTCTTTCCTGTCTAGTCACCTCACGTTCTCTACCCAAGCACAGAAGGCATCATCTACATTGCTATGTGACAGTTCTCTGTGTTACCTCCATCATCTGCTCATAAACATTCTTAGGTCAAGAATTATGTATAAACTTGCTTTTGTAAACATCCCAAGATGCTTGACTCAATATGAAGTGTTCCTGGTATACAGAATCTGTTTTATGTGCTTAGTCCCCTTAGAATGCTAGTCCTTCTGAGAGACCAGATCTCACAGGCCAAAGATTATGTCAGAAACCACTGCAGTACTTCCGTCTGTCTCTTACCCCTCTCTGTCTATGTCTGTCTCTCTCTGTGTCTTTCTCTCTGTCTTTCCCCTCTCTCTGTCTCTCCCTCTCCTCCTCTTCCCACCCACCTGCTCCCTCCTCTGGGGCAGAGTTTAGAAGACCTGCTGTGCTATGAGGATCAGCAGGTAGTTTATAACAGCTGTGCTATGGCCTGACAGCTCCAATGTTTCAATAGTATCCAGTTAACAGGTGTTTCATGGTACCTGGCTCCTTCATGTTCTTTGTCGAGTAGACTCTCCCTGCGTGTGAAATTTCCAGCCAGTCCCTGCACACTGACAAAGCCCAGGGATGCTTTTGCTCCATGGATTTCTCTGAAGGTTCTATTCTTTGCCCTTCCTGCCATCATCCTATCATGTTGGCTATCTCTTTTCCTTCCACTTGCAGCTATCATTTAAATGAAGCTCCTTTCCAGGTTTGAAAGGGAAGATCTTTCTGTTAGGCTCATTCATGTTGGCTTGAACTGTTCCTTTTTAAAGCTCTCCCAGCTCTAGGCCCAACCATGTTCAAGGCCCTTTCTCCTAATAAAGCCAATTCCAGAAGTGTAATTATGTGTCAGATCCTTTTACAAATAAACCACCTGCTGATCCTCATCTGTCTAAGAAAAACATTCTTTTATAAGATCAATGTCTACTTCATTCCAACATTATCAAAAACGGCACAAAACACACATTTTCACATCCATGTAGTGTTGCCAAGTCTTCTATGTGTCAGGTTTTTGTAGTGTGGGATTTTTTTCTCCTCTAGAAATAACACCTTTTATTGCCCATTTAGGATTGGAGCTTAACTTTGCTTGATAGTAATGACACTATGAGTGAACCAGTGCAGAGAGGTTAATGTACGATGGGAGTGGAGCTATGCACAGCCCGTGTTAGAAGAACAAGGGGAAGATCGTAGAATCCTCACCTAGGAGTATAGCTGTCACTTCTTCCTGCCCTCCCCTATACAAGTGATCTTCAGAAATTCTAGAATAGGAACGAGGAAAGAGCTTTGTAGAGGGATTTTAAGTAAGCAACATGACCACTCTGACAAGGGACCACATCCAAACACCTGGGCCTGTGTGATCTGGCTGCAATGCAGCACGCTCTTAGTTTACACTTTTAATCCCTTTGGCTTGAATACACACCTTTAGTCCCTCTGGCTGGAATACAGACACACTTTATAGACACATTTAATCCTAAACAATGCTATCTAATCAAGGGACAGACAAGTGACAAATCAGAGAAAGATTTGAGTGAGTGATTTGAGAGAAAGACAGAATGAGTGAAATATAGGACATGTCCAAGTCTCTGGAGAACATACAGGAAATAGAAGCTACTTAGGAGCAGCACACACACATACACACACACACACACACACACATACACACACAGAGAGAGAGAGAGAGAGAGAGAGAGAGAGAGAGAGAGATTGAGAGAGAGATGGGGTAGTTTGTAGAGACAGTATAGTTGATTTCGGGAGTGCAGTACAGTTTAGTGCAGGTTGGTGCAGTTTGTTTGAGAGCAGGTGAATTCCTATAGTGCAGTTTGTGAAGTTCAGAGGTAGGGCAATTCAGTGAGAAGGTGAGAGAAGCCAGTTTGGTGAGAGAAACTCAGTCAGAATGACAGAGTTGAACCAGCCATCAGAGCTCAGGAAGAACTAGAGAGGGTGAGCTGTTCAGTAGTAAGTTGTGGAGGCTGAAAGCATTCTAGGCCTAGGTTAGCAGAGAGAGGCTGGAAACTAAAACCTTGTCTGGGATTGCAGAAGATTTGATTGTACGGGGGCTAGAAACTCCCAGGCCTAAGACTAGAGACAGTTAGGCAGAAAGTCTTTGGGCTCAGCCCAAGCCGTGTATTCATAAACTTGGGTGCGGCTCCCTTCTTATTGCACCATTTGCGGGGTGACTGAGAAGAATACTCCGTTACACAGCTTCTTTGACGTGGTCATCTCCAATGGGGTGGGACTGTGAAATAACAGCTCTGGTTTGCTGCTGCCTCCACACCATGAGCAAGCCCATGACCTTACAGAGCTGGTTTGCTGCTGCCTCCATGCCATGAGCAAGCCCACAACCTTATTGCTTTGACAAGTTCAGCTCTGGTGAGACTGTTTCTCTGTCATTGGTGCCTTTTAAGGAGAGAATAGACAGGTTTGTTGTTTTTTTTGTTTGTTTTTGTTTTCATGTGTAACAAATACTTTTAAATAAAAACTCAAAACTACAAGCCAAGGCAGTGATACTTGTTAAATAAGTTTTCTAAAGGTTTTGTGAAGGAATGAGAGGAAAAGTAACTAAAAAGATAGTATTTTATTAAAAGTAATGTTGTCATCACAAGAAGAATGTATCCTAAAGTGTAAAAATTGATTAATGAGGAATAAGAGACAATATTAGGGCCTATCATGTCTAGAGAGATTTAGAAATTGCTTGAGTGTATTTGAGTTTTTCTTAGATGTGACTAATGCATGGATTAATGTCAATATCTATGGCTCTAAAATTCTGAGGCTTTGATGGCTGTTTGGTTTTTATCATAGTCCCATTATGACATAACAGAGAAGTGAGAGCTACAGCTTTGTCAATAGAAGGTCCTTTCACTAACTTCTCCATCCAGTTTGCCCTAAGTATATTAGGCAGTGTACTCTATGAGGAAACAAGAGTAGAACAAACTCTGGACCTATCATTTTGCCTTCAGGAAAAACGCTAAAGTACACACACACACACACACACACACACACACACACACACACACACTCACACACCCAGGCAGCATGCGACATATACACGGCATCAAGGAAGGCCCTTGGAATCATGATAGCAGAAATTTGAATCTAACTGTGGTGAGCTTTATGTCCTTGTGTGCAGACACATAGCATGGTAATCTGATTGTACCACTATGGGAGAAGTGGTGATTTTTTATTTTTAGTTTTTTTTTTTATTTTAACTTTTATTAATTACACTTTATTCACTTTGTATCCCCCATAGGCCCCTCCCTCCTCCCCTTCTAATCCCACCTTCCCTCCCCCTTCTCCACACATGACCCTCCCCAAGTCCACTGATAGGGGTGGTCCTCTTCTCCTTCCTTTCTTTCTGATCTTTGTCTATCAGCTCTCATCAAAAGTGGATGCATTGTCTTCTTCTGTGGCCTGGTAATGTTGCTACCCCCCAGGGGGAGGTGATCAAAGAGCAGGCCAATCAGTTTATGTCAGAGGCAGTCCCTCTTCCCATTACTATGGAACCCACTTGGACATTGAACTGCCATGGGCTACATCTGTGCAGGGGTTCTAGGTTATCTCCATGCATGGTACTTGGAGTATGAGTCTCTGGAAAGACCCCTGTGTTCAAATATTTGGTTTTGTTGCTCTTCTTGTGGAGTTCCTGTCCTCTTCAGATCTTACTATTTCCCACTTCTTACATAAGATTCCATGCACTCTGCCCAAAGGTTGGCCATAAGTCTCAACATCTACTTTGATAGTCTGCAGGGAAGAGACTTTCAGAGGCCTTCTGTGGCATATTCCTAACTTGTTTCCTGTTTTCTTCTTCTTCTGATGTCCATCCTCTTTGCCTTTTGGGATGGGGATTGAACATTTTAGCCAGAGTCCTCCGTCTTGATTAGTTTCTTTAGATGTACAGATTTTAGTAGGTTTATCCTATATTCTATGTCTATATTACTATATGAGTGAGTATATTCCCTGTGTGTTTTTCTGCTTCTGGGATAGCTCACTCAGGATGATCCTTTCCAGTTCCCACCAATTACCTGCAAATCTCACAATTTCCTTTTTTTTTTTTTTTTTTTTTTTTTTTTTTTTTTTTTTTTTTTTTTTTGTTGCTGAGTAATATTTCATTATGTAGATGTACCACAATTTCTGTATCCATTCTTCAGTTGAGGGGCATCTGGGTTGTTTCCAACTTCTGGCTATTACAAATAAGGCTGCTACAAACATGGTTGAGCAAATATCCTTATTGTGTACTTGAGCCTCTTTTGGATATATGCCTAGGAGTGGTATAGCTGGATCTTGAGGAAGTGCTATTCCTAGTTGTCTGAGGAAGTGCCAGATTGACAGAGAAGTGGCGATTTTAAGGCTTGTGGTTACAAGCTGGAATTTCTGAGTTAAATCTGAGCTACCATTTCTTTGCCAAATGACTCTAGCATTTCCTTATTTCCATTACATCTCAGGGTCCTTATGTGTAAGAACAATTACAATGACTGTCAAGTAGGGTAGGGTTTTTTTCACATGTAAATGAGACAACCCAAATGAGATGCAGAGACAAAGGAAATGTCCAACACCTAAACATTCATGTCTCCTTTATTTATTTTTCTCTTATACAAGACCAAGCTCAACTTGTTTTGTTTCCAAAACTGTTACCATAGCCTTTTCTTTGTGGGTGCAGTGATGGTATTCAAGGGAGAAGGACTCCCTGTGTCCGTTCCACTATTCTGGCAGTCTGGGATGGAAACTGTGAGGGAGATGCTCAGTGTCAGAGGCTGAGTTGGGACAGGAACTCCTCAGCATCTGAAGACCTCTCTCTTGCTTTCATGTCCTTGATGGGGTGGGTGTTCCAGGGCTTCTTACTCCTTGGAGGCCATACAGGCCATGAGGTCCACCACCCTGTTGCTGTAGCCGAATTCAATGTCATATCAAAAATGAGCTTTACAAAGTTGTCATTGAGGGCAATGCCATCCCCAGCATCAAAGATGGAAGAGTGGGAGTCACTGTTGAA
Organism: Psammomys obesus; assembly: GCF_907164565.1. Taxonomy (NCBI): domain Eukaryota; kingdom Metazoa; phylum Chordata; class Mammalia; order Rodentia; family Muridae; genus Psammomys; species Psammomys obesus. The sequence goes on from NW_026586816.1 coordinate 7,947,240, forward strand.
GTCACAGGAGGCAACCTGGTCTCCATTGTAGCCCAAGATGCCCTGTAGTGGGCCTCGGATGCCTGCTCCACTGCCTTCTTGATGTCATCTTACTTGGCAGGTTTCTCCAGTTGGTGTGTTAGATCCGCAACAGACACATTAGGGGTAGGAACATGGAAGACCATGCCAGTGAACTTCCCTTTCAACTCTGGGATGACCTTGCCCACAGCTTTGGCAGCACCAGTGGACACAAGGATGGTGTTCTGGGCAGCCCCACAGCCATCATGCCACAGCTTTCCAGAGGGGCCATCCACAGTCTTCTGGGTAGCATTGATGGCATGGACTGTGGTCATGATCCTTTCACAATGCTAAAGTTGTCATGGATGACCTTGGCCAGGGATGTAAGCAATTGGAGGTACAGGAAGCATTGCTGACAATCTTGAGTGAGTTGTCATATTTCTCCTAGTTCACACCCATCACAAACATGGAGCATCAACAGAAGGGGCAGAGATGATGACCCTTTTGCCCCTCCCCCTTCAAGTGGGTCCTGGCCTTCTTCATGGTGGTGAAGACACCGGTAGACTCCGTAGCATACTGGCACAAGCATTGCCCCGTTTGAGGTTATCGGGATCTCGCTCCTGGAAAATGATAATGGGCTTGTCGTTGATGACAAGCTTCATGTTCTCAGCCTTCACTGTGCCATTGAACTTGCCATGGGAGAGTCACACTGGAACATGTAGACCATGTAGTTGAGGCCGATGAAGGGGTCACTGATGGCCACAATCCCCCCTTTGGCAGAGTTGCATGAAGCCTAGGTTACCAGGCATCCAACACGGCCAAATTGTTCACTTCAACCTTCATCATCCTAAGGGACAAGGCTGGCACCACATGAACAGGTGTGGCTGCTTCTGGAACAGAAAGGAGCAGAGAGCCTATCCTTGCCTTTTCTAAGTAGAACAAAAATATACCATATTGTCAGTGAAGGAAGGAGCCACGTTATTCTGTGATTTGAGTTCAGTATTGAGAAATGGAAAAATCGTAGAACACGGGGCTTGAATCAGAGCTCTCACTTCTTTCTCTCATAGGAGCACACTCAAGTGTGTGTGTTAGGACACACACATACAGACACACTCTGCTGTACACACTCAAGAAGCTGTATGTTTTAATTTCAAGACTGTGAGCCACTGCTAAGCCAACAGCACCTCAGAGTCTCACAGGTATTGCAATGATGTGTAGGTGGATGGATATTTAGATGTCGTTCCAGCTGCAGAAGCTTTGCAAAGCTTTATTTCTTTACTCACGCATTTGATAAATAGACACTGCAGAGGTTTTCACAGTGTGAAAACCCTTTACCTACATGAGGAATTCATTTTCCTTTCCCAATCCCTCCTTACCAGAACGTGACTATCTGGGGGTTCACTTACTGCTGGCAAATGGCCATTTCCTGCCTCCAGACAAAAACCTTAAAAGAATTTACAATAAAATGCCAGCTGAAATCCTCAGAAGACATCTAATAACTTAAAAAGGAAAGAAAGATTTGATGAGTTGGGTTGAGTGAATGAAGAACATGTGGATCCCATTTCCCCTGAGTTTAAATCTGCAGAAAGAAAAACTCCTGAGATACATGAACTTTGTAAATGTCACTGAACCCAAGGGAAACATATATACGATGGTTCCTTGGCCTAACGCATTCCGAGGCTGCCCTGCACTCTGCTGAGGCACACCCAGGTCATTTGTAGCTCAATCTGGACTGTCAAACATACGCCCGTCAGTCTAATTGTTCTCAGAGCAAAATTCTGAACAGCAGAAAATCCTGCCATAGCTAGTGTTTCCAGCAATGAATTTCAACACAGGGTTTCCTTCCTTAGAGGAAGGTAATTGAAGCAATGGCGGAGGATTCTGGAAATGCTGTGTGTGTGACACACAACTCCAAACCAGGGGATGAGCCACAGGTGAGTGACATAAAAAAGCTTCAGTGAAGGACAACCCAGGACCAATCAGAAAATCATCTCACTTCCTTGCCAAAGGTCCTTCGTGTCGGGGTGGGGAGGAGTGGATCAGCTTGCTGCATCTAACTGAGTGTTTTATTTGGAGGAACAATATAAACATTCAAGGTCCATGAGACACATGTGTGGACTTTACTTTAAAAGCTGCCTACTGTAATGACTCACAGAATGATTCCACTGTATGTGCTGCTAACTTTCCTAAGTTATTAAGTGCAGCTCTTACGAGGAGACATCTAAGAACATATGCAGAGCTAGTGCTTAATGGAGGATATTAAAAGTGTACAGAAGAGGGGGAATTTACAGAAGAAGGGGAAAGGCTTCTAACACATATGTGCAGAGTGTGACCAAACACGCACTTGCCACGCTCATTGATAGTTAATGTGGGCTGTGATTGTGCACTTTTTATGGATATCACCCGACTTACTCACAGTGCCTGCCAAAGGGCATTATGGAGCTGAAGAAGAAAGCACCCATTAGTAAAGAAAAGCTTTCAGATCCTGTGCTGTCCAGGCTGCACCGTAGTCCCAGGCTCCTGCTTTCTTACTATAAGGCTTATCATACTCCTTTCAGAGGCAGATGTACTCTCACAATTCCCACACTGAGGACAGTGGATATGAATCTTTTATCCTCATATATTCTACCTGGAAACATTCTTGATATTAGCTGATTTAATCCCTCTCACCTGAAAACTGGACATTTTTTAAATATAGCAAGGAATTCTCCAAGAAATGTTGATGCAGTCGACCTTGGGTGTGGAGCACCATTTGATTTATAATCACTTCCCTTAAGTCTTTCATCTTATATTGCAGAGAAGAAACAGGTCCAAAGGGTTGTGTGTAGCGTCTCTCTGAGAATCTACTCCCTCCCAAGCCAGTCTCCCACTGAGGAGCTGAGGTCGTCAGTGGAGAGTGCTTTACTGCATAGCCACATTCTAGGTCAGGAGCGACTGTACCAGTAGGAGAGATCTGCTGGTCAGGAACATTCAATATTATACAAATATGAGAAAAGCAAGCATTATTCTTATGCTACATTCGGCTCTAAGTCAGCACATAAAATGACCATTTACTGCTTTCTTTAAAAATCCTTTAAGAGGGAACTATCTAGGCGACACACCATCTCCCAATAAGTCTAATGAATCCAGTTCCCCCCAGATTTAGGAGACATGGCTTCTGCAAGCCTATTTTTGGGAAAAACAAACCTCAAATATGAAGTCTTTAGAATGTAAGAGAAATAGCATTGTTATATCCTAGCACCACACTGATGTACCTTTAAGCAACGCAACCCCACAGGCCAATTTGGATCAGCTTGGAGAAAGGTGAAGTTAATGTGTTTTCATAGGCAAGTTTATCATGGGACAAAAAAATACACTGTGTCATTTAGGTTAGCCAGTTGTCTCCATCTCTTGTAAAAAAGTATGCCCAGTGGAAAACGCACGAGCACACGGCATCTCCCCAGCATCAGGCATCACTGCTCTGGTGCCCATAGCTGACATCCCACAGAACTGACACTCCTTCTACAAAGCCATGTTTATAACCACTGCCAGATTCTAACTGTTCAGTTTTTCTCTTCTCCTCCTGTGTCCTCAGATCTGGGACCACAGACATGGACGCTTCATTTTGACTGGAGTTTAGAATCTTGGTTTCAAAACTGTAAACCTCATTTTTCCTATTATCTGCGTAGACTGACTCACAAACAGACTGGATACTTTGGTGTGGACTTCTAATGAGGTCATGGATCAAAATGAAGACAATACATGTTATGAGCAAGCCCTCCTGTCCCTGGACTTACCATGATCTCCTTGAACATGATACACTTATGGATCCACATTGTTCTAAATTTTGTTCTAGTATGTTGAGCCAAGGAACTAGCCAGACATATTTGAATTTCATAGTATAGAAAGCAGAAATGTTATCATCGAAAGAAGTCAGTTTTCATGGAACCACCTCTTTGCTCTGACCTGAATGAAGAAAGCTGAGATAGTGTCAACTTTAGTGTCTATTCTTTCTCAAGCAAAGTCCTGTATTAGACCCTTGCCACTAAGAGTAAATCATTTAAATCTACACTGATGGGAAAGTTCTCTTTGGTCCTTCTCTGGGATTAACTAGATGTCAATGACAAGTCAGAGGTTTCCCCCTTCAGTCAGACAGCTGTGTCCCATGGCAAGAGAAAGAGTCCTTTTTCCATTACATTAAGAAGGAGGAAAGGGACATACTTCCAGCTTTCAGAAAGGTGTCTAGAGTGATCTTCTCTAAGACTGCCTAGTGTAGTTTTTAATCTCTGAGTCTAATGTAGAAGCAACTGCATGCTCAGAGCTTTATCTTCTATTTATAAAAATATCACATCATTTGGATAATCAGCGCATTTAATTTCATGAGGAGCTTTAAAAGTTGGCTATTTTCAAACTGCCATGCAATCCAGATCAATTACAGAAAATCAACATGATATTCTCTCCCTCTGCAGTAAATAGGTCAAGGTTGTTGGTGTTCACTCTAAAGACACATCCATATTTGAGTCAGTGGCCATCTTTGAGACACAGAGCTATGATGTACAAGTGTTACTTGATATTTCTAGTCACCTGAGATGCTTAGAGAATCAAAGAGATCAAAGACGCATTAGTCAGATTGTGTTATGATGACACAGGCAATAAAACCATGGCTAGATCGGTGTCCTGCTCCGGATGACACATACCAGTGGCACTAACCCTAACTGGAAAAGTCATGTCCCACACTCTCTACTTCACAGATGATTAAACTGAGCTCAGAAAGATATATAGATAAGTCTCTAAAGTTGTTCAAGAGAATTGGATAATACAACTAGAAGCCTATTCTTCAATTTCCAGTTTATTCTCATCTAAACACCTAGCTCCTGTTTGGGATAGTAATGGCCAGCGGTGGGCATGGCTAAATCTGTTCTACCTGTGCCACTTCAAAGAGTGACAATTTCCATTCTTAAAGCATAAAAGGCAGGAGACCCCTTCTGCCACGGCTCAGGGTCACTGCAGGAGAGCCAAAGGCGGTGGATGATTACACCGAAAGACAGCTGTGCATAGGAACACGGTAGATGTATAAAACGTGTGAAATCCCAAGACAGCCCAACCCCCAGAATGGAGAGTGGAACTGGGTGTAGCAACCCTCCCCTAGGGAGAGAGGTTTTCTCTAAGTGCATCCTCTGGGGCATCAATAATACTCCTGTGGAAGGCCACACATCCAAGAATGCATGGACACAACTGTTCTGCATTATTTTTTTGAGGTAACAAAGTTGGGTATGTAGGGAATGAAAGAAGATCTGGAAATAACTGAGGGGTGAATCTGATCAAAACACATTGTATGAAACTCTCAAAGACTGGAAGAAAACCTTAAAAGAAAGAAAGTTGTTTATCTTTGATACCAATAGCCTCATGCATATGATCCTGTGTTTGGAATCTATCTCTTAAGATTGTAGACTTCATGGGCAAATTTTGCAACAAGATCCATTCTCTTTCCAACACAGCAGTCCCTGCACTGGAAACATCTTGCCATGTCATTTGAGAAAACTACCTGGTTTGATTTTTAATAACTGTGCTTTAAAAATCTAATTGTAGAAAGTCTCTATGTAACATATTCCATATTCCTTCTAGGCCTCTACTTAGTACTGGCTTCCATTAAAACATGTTCCCTATCTTGAAGTTGTAGCAATGAAGGAGGAAGACACAGTCATCAGAAGCTAACTGGTATTTTTGCTTTTTCTCCTTCAGGAAGATGAGTACAAAAAGATGAGATTTTTTTCAAAAGCATTCTTATTCATTTTACTGTCTAGGATGATGATATTCAATTATTTGTTTTTCTGATTGAAACAATTGAAGGATATAGATTATTCCACCAAATCAGTGGCTAAGTGAAATTGTAAGGGAGTAATGAGGGAGGTTAGATGGGAAAGAGGGGAGAAGGCCAAAGGATAGAGAAGTTATCAGGGGATTACTCTGTAGAGGAAGAGTACAATGAATCTCATGGGATTCTCTGATTAATATGCCTCTATAATTATAGAAAATCAGTAGTGTTGAAGCAGGGGGTTAAGTACACAATTTAGCATATGAACTTAAAAAAAATCCCCATATGATTCTCATCCTTCTACCTTCAATCTCTTTTGAGTTCTATGTCCTAACTTAAAACTTTTATCTTGAGCAGTTAAAACTAAAATATGGCTGACCCTTCAATTTTGCTATAATCTATTTTACCTCAATTTTTTTTTTTTACACAAGACAGCAGAATGGACTCCAGGATTCTGCCAGCTGTCCAGCAATCTGTGACATCCCCGGTAAATGGTCTTCCCAAAGCAGGCCGCCACCTGCCAAATGGCAGGGAGCATAGCAGCTGCCGCCTCTTATGCCCTGCACCTCTAAGCTTTCCCACCATTCTCTATTCCTGACTCCAAGTGACAGAGAAATTCCAAAGAGAGCTTCTAACTAACTCATTTGATGTTCTGTGACCAAGTCCTGCTTCCTAGAAAAATCACCACTTGCCATAGAAGCAGGTTCATATTGTGGCATGAAATAGGAATTTCTTTCACCTTGAACTTTAACTACCACACTTGTAAAATTAGTTATTCCCGTGGCTGTCCATGTTACAGAGCCTAGCGGTCCATCCCTGAGGGTGGAAACTCAGGGCAGAAATGAAAGCAGAGTTTTCGGGTGAATACTACTTACAGGCTTGCTCTCCATGGCTTCTTCAGTTTGCTTTCATACAACCCGGACCACCTGTCCAGAGATGGCACAAGGGGCAAAGCCCTTCCATATCAACCATTAATTAAGAAAAAGACCCCACAGACTTGACTGCAGGCCAGTGTTAGTGTTATAGAGGCATTTTCTCAACTGCAGTTCCTTCTTCCCAGATGACTGAGCTTTTGTCAAGTTAACAGGAGGAGGAGGAAGGATGAGGAAGGAGGAGGAGGAGGAGGAGGAGGAGGAGGAGGAGGAGGAGGAGGAACACAGCTAACTGGCACAGTAGCACAGGTTGTAGAACACATTGGGTTCCCTCCTTTGAAAATACCCTTTTATGTTCCTGTTCTACATGCCCTAGAATTCTGTCTAGAGCCCTTCTTTATAGAAATCATGCTTGCCTATTGAAATTTATCCCCACATCTTGAACACTGTGTGTTTCTAAGTTCTCTCTATAATGCCCTAAACTCCTCCTTTGTGCAAATACGATGGGCTGATCACTCTAGGTTAAAGAAGAACAATAGAGGAGGATGTATGTCCAGCATACATAAGGGTCGACATTACCAGGGTGCTCTAATGTAAAAAAGATGATAATGGGTTGTATTAATTCCATATTCCTGCGCCTTGCCATTCAAATAGCCCCCACTTGAAGCAAAAATAGCAGAGTGTGAAGAGGCTATTCCCCACAGAGTAAGCACAGTGGGGAGAGAACATGTGGGCGGCCTTTCCTTAGTGTCTCAGGGTTTCTGATTGAAGTACCTGGAGGGGTGCTGAATAACTGGCAATGGGCTCACCAAGTTCTGTTACCCTGAAACGATGAGGAGTATGGCTGTGACCTAAAGGGTTTCAATTTCTAGCACCAAGACTTAAATGCGCCTGTTTTATACATGGTAAACTAGCGTGAGGGTGGAAGAACTGTGGATTTGTCCACTTGGTTAGCTCTAGCACAGAGCAGGAGATGTTAGCACTGGGTATTAGAACATCTTGCCAAGGGCTAAAATCCATGAGGCTTGGCTTTACCTCTAAAAGTAGAATTTAGAATAATAAGCTAAAAAGATAAATTTGGCCTCTAGTTATAAATTTCAGCAAAGATATTCTGAGAGCAGGAATTGTTGTGTGTGAAAGGAAGGAAGGAAAGAAGGAAGGGAGGGAGGGAGGGAGGGAGGGAGGGAGGGAGGGAGGGAGGGAGGGAGGGATGGAGGGAGGAAGGAAGGAAGAGGGAAGCCCACAGCTTATGCAAGTCATCAAAGTGTAACTAGATAAAAGCAGCATGGCTGACATGTCACAAAGCTGGTGGGTCAATTCTTTTCAATTATGTCAAAGCTAAAGAGCATCATGGCTTCCATCTATAGACCCTCTTCAACAAGTCCAAGGGTATGTTTTTAGAGGAGCATATGAAGTTGCTGTGGTTATAAGCATAACCACGTTCCTGCAAAGAATATGAATAAGATGGAACTTAGCTTTTAAAACACATGGGTTCTAACCTTAGGTTCCCCTCAAAACTAAGGTTGGCATTGATACTAAAATTAAGTCATTGCCAAAGGGAATTCTGATTAAGTCATTTGTTCCTTCAAGGCCTCTGTCTACTGGCCACACCCCATGTTACAGAGAGCAGAAGGAAAGCACGCTGTATCCCTTGTGAACAACCATCCCACAGAGATGTAGCATAGCATGAAAGCTCCAATTTTTCAGTCATCAATGTAATATCATTCCACATTTCATTTACCCCCCTTTTAGAAACCACATGATCTTATGGCATTTCATGTCAGTGACATAAGGCCGGTCCCACACTGTTCCTTTACTTCCCTCCCCCCCATGTGATTCCAAAACAAAAGTGACAAATTTTAACACTGCATATGTTCAAAGACCTCTGCCAAGAAGGGGAAAAAAATAGCCTTGGCAACAGCAACTAGAATGTCACCGTTTCTTTGTGATCCACGAGGAAACTGTGCCCTTTGCCTTGTCAAATTAACATGAGATTTGCGTGTGTGGTGTTCAGAAGGCTGATGGATCATTTCTTCAATGGGTTTCTAGTTCTGTCTCCCAAGCTGGGGGAACCTATTGAACTCTTTATAAAATCCTGGATGGATCTGAATGTTTGGAAGCACAGAGGAATCAGCTACTTCCACGTAACTCAAACCAACATCTTAAGGCTGGGAGACATTAGTGAGTGTGGCTTACTGCGTAATCATGAAGATCTAGATTTGGATTCACAGCAGTTGTGTGAAAAGCAGGGCATTGCTTCACATTCCCGTAATTCTGGTGCTAGCCATGAGGGAGCAGAAGCAGGAGAGGAGCTAGAATTTGCCGGCCTGCCAGCACACCCAACAAACTCCAGGTCATGTAGAGCGACTGAGTGAAGCAGGAGGACACCAGATGTTCTGCTCTGGCTTCCATATGCCTTTGTATAGAGCATGCTATGTATAACACAAACATACACACATACATATAAACACACACACAGAGACTAATATATTTATTTCTAAATGGCACTAATGATAAACTCAAAACAGTTTTGGTCTCTAGCTGCCACTGGGAGACTACACAGTGTAGGTAACATGAGGTGAGGTCTAAAACCTCAGATAGAAATGAGAGATAACGTGGGGAGAATGGGGTGGAGGGTGAGAGGGCTGGGAACAAGAAGGAAAACTAGGAAGGGGGCACATCTCTTTGTCAAGCTGGAGGCCTGCGACAGGGTGGGCTCCTGGGAGGACATGGGTGTGACTATAACTGAGACTCCTAACAAGGTGGGAACATGAAGACTGAAGTGACCACCTCCTAGCCAGGCAGAACTAGTGGAAGGAGGGGAACAACAACCCACTGACAAAACCTCTGATCTAAAATTTATCCTGCTTACAAGAAGTGCAGGGATAATGAAGGAAAAAAGATTGAGGGAACATCCAATCAATAATTGGCCCAACCTGAGACCCACCCCATGGTAGAGAGCCTCCCCTGACACTAACAATAAATACTCTGCTATGCTTGCAGACAGGAGCCTAACTTGACTGTTATCTGGAAGGCTCCAACCAGCAGCGGATGGGGACAGATGCTGAGACTTGTAGCCAAGCATAGAGCAGAGTTCTGGGTTCCTGTGGAAGAGAGGAGAAGGATGGAAGGACCCTCACAAGAAGACCAACAGAGACAACTAACTCAGTGGCATGGGGGCTTTCAGAGCCTGAGACATCAACTGAACAGCATGCCTGATCTGGACCTAGCCCCCTGCACACATGCAGCCTACTGGAGGCTGGGTCTTCATATGGGGTGCCTGGCGAGTTGGGGTGGGGCTGTTTCTAACATGGACTTTATTGTCTGCTTTTGGACTACTTCCCCCTGGCAGGGCTGCCTAGCCTGGCTTCGGGGGATGAAGATATGCTCACCTGGTGTGATCTGATGTGCTGGGGAAGGTTAATATGGGGAGAGGAGGTTCACTTTTCTGGAGGTAAAGGGAGAGGGTAAAGGGGAAGGAAGGAAAGTGGCGAGACTGGGAGGAGGGAAGGGAGGGGGCACCCTCAGGATGTAAAGTAAATAAACGTGTGTGTGTGTGTGTGTGTGTGTGTGTGTGTGTGTGTGTGTGTGTAAGAAACGAGAGCTAAATACTCCCCAGGCTGAGACTGCATCTAGACAGCATCTCATCTAATCAAACCACATCTGTAAGTGACAAAAAGTAACATCACAGGTTTTGTGCTTCCCTCAGAAGGCACAGAGTAAACAATTGAAATGACATAGAGATGACTCCTAACATTTTCAATAACAATCTGTCTGTATAAAATTCATACCTGGCAGAACCTCCAGAATGTGTGCATGATGCAATACAGCTTCTAGTTTCTTCCAGTACAAAATAAAACCAACTTTGGGTTTAAAAAGGCAAAAGTGGAAGCCTCCTGTGTCATTCATTTTCAGCTCTGGCTAGGTACCCACTAAATGAAGCAAAAGTTTCCCCCAGTGACTCGCTCATTCCAGGACAGGATCAGGATTTGTTGGGGTAGTGGTAGTATTATGAGAAAAAAATCAGGAAATCTCCATGGCGTAGCTAAAGTTTCCAGATCCCACAGTCTGCATAGATGAGCCTATGATCAGCCTCAGGTGAAGTATGTTCTCCCATTTAAAAGGTTGGGCAGGACCACGGCTTTAACTAGAGCTTCCTGAAATGCTAAACACTTGCCTGTCTGCTGTTTTATAAGTAATTGGTAGCAATTCCTCCACTGTGCAACGGAGACCTAACTAGAAATTCTAGATGATCACGTATGAGTTCCGCCCAAAACTAGTGGTCTATCTCAGACTTTATTGTTCAGGACTTATCTCCTAGAAAAAAAAAATGTTCTTGAAGAGTTAACACATCCATTGCATGCTATAAAATGAATGCTCCCTTAGGAAATTTGAAATATTGAATGTGACCCTAATAAATTGAAAATATCTCAGCATGTCAGGTCCTTTGCAGCCTTTAGAGTGAAAGACAGCCTGTTCTGCTTTTATGGAAAAATTACAACTAGGTACGCTGCTCTAGGGACCAATACCAAATGCCATATGAGTCCCTGGTGTCCATCGATAGAGCAGGCACCGTAAAAACATTTCTTAGGCTAACTTCCAGAAATGAATAGGGGTGTCTCAGAGCCCTGGAGTGGAGAAATCATGATTTCACATGAAATGATATTTTCAGTTGCATGAAAAATGAGGAATGCGTGAAGATGTATATGATACCCCACAGCAGACACCCCAAAGTTAGAAGCATGGGCCACATTTCCACATTATCCTTTTACTTTATTTTTCTATCACTGTAATAAAATTACTCCTTGAGAAAAATGGAGCATTTCCAGAAAGGTTACCATAGTAGCCGTGGTCATGTTTTAATAGCCAACTCACACTCTTTTCCTCCAGCTTTCTGAACTTGGCCAATTCTTACTTTTATTTTAGCTGAAGACCCTAGTGCATAGCTTGAACCCCTTGCCCACCTCTGCCGCAACGTCTGGTCTTCTCACTCTGTATGTTAACACTTCCACCAAGGTTTCTCTATCTTTGTATTTACATTGTGAATACAGATGTACAGTACATCTGTACTGTGAGATAATTCATGTCTCTGAACTCATCACAGTAATAACTCAGCTCTTAGCAGTATATTTAAAAAAAAAAACTTTTGTTCTTCAGGTTTTCTAGTTTTCAATTCTGGGATAACATTTTTGGGCCCAATTCTCTCCTCCTCCTCCTGAAGCTTTCTTGCTTTTCTTTCTTTCTTTCTTTCTTTCTTTCTTTCTTTCTTTCTTTCTTTCTTTCTTTCTTTCTTTCCTTCTTTCTTTCCTTTCTTTCTTTCCTTTCTTTCTTCTTTCTTTCTTTCTTTCTTTCTTTCTTTCTTTCTTTCTTTCTTTCTTTCTTTCTTTCTTTCTTTCTTTCTTTCTTTCTTTTCTTCTAAAATGATGCTTCATCTCACCCACAACTGTATAATTTGTTTAGCCAGCCTCCCTCTTGCAGGCTGTATGGTGTCCCTAAACCTGTTGTGAGAGCCATTCCCTCACTATTCAGAGGTGGAGAACACAAGCTAATAAGTGAACTTAGACCAGAGGAGTCCAGCTGGGCCCTCAGGGTGTGGAAGTGCTGTTTTATGGCAGCTGCCAGTGATTTGTGAAATTACATAGAATCCAACCGACCACTGTGTTCAGAAAAAAAAGTGTCCTAAAGTTTCAGAAATAAAAGGATTAGTAACTGGCAAACTGCGAAAGCTCACCAGTCACATGACACCAGCCACTTATTGTGTGACAGCTGAGTCTTAGGAGAAGGTGCCACTGGATTATAGGCTCACCTGGAGAAAGGAAGCATGGCCACTTATGGGGAACCACCTTGTATTATCCTGATCTTGGTTTGTTAGGAAACTTTCAAGGGATTTGATAAACTAAGAGTCTCATTGCATGCACCCTTCCCACCAAGCTTAAGGCTGGCCTTGTCTCATGCAGAGCTGACTGACCAATGAGTAGACAGATGGATCCCAATGTGGCTATGTGTAAGCAAGCAAATTAGGTGAACAGCAATAAGAATGGTAATATTATCGTGAAATAGCAGTAGGGAAATAGCTGAGTGAGGAGGACAATAAGAATGCCATGCTTCTTGCTGTGTGCATGGTTTGGAATTCCAGTCACCTACCAAAACTGCCCAAGGCCTGGTCTTGAGCCACTAAGACTTCCTTTTCATCCAGCATAGTTCACTTCTGTCGCAATTCTCTACTTAAGCTCTGTGAACACTTCTTCCAACCATCTCACACTAGGACGAGACTTTGGTTTCACCTGGTCTCTCTTGTTTTATGTTGAGGTACAGGCAGGAATAACCAGCCTTTATATTGAAAAAAAATGCTCGGATTTCTAAAACATGCTCATATTAGATTATCTGCAAATAGTTTTTCTTGTTCCCGATTTTATTTTATTTACTTTTCTTTTTTCTTCTTTTAATTAATTAATCAACAGCCCGATTGTAGCCTTCTCCTTCCTCTCCTCTTTCCCTCCCTCCCTGCATATCCCTATTATTTTCTATATAATTTCATGTAAATATGCCTTGTAATATTTCTCTTCATCTCAGTAAATACACAAAAAGTTTACCTGGGTGCACTGTCCAAATATTCAGTTCTCATTCTTGACTGTCTACTTATGTCCAATTCCATATCAGACACTATATTGGATTCACCTTTATAATAGATATCACTATTTTTGCTGATATTCAGCTTTTCCTATTATGTCAGAACTTCATTTTCTTATTTCCTGGAACTTAATTATTAGATGCCCTTTATTGAAAAAAAAATGTTATATGCAAAATTCCTATGTTTATGCATTTCCAATGATGAGATGATGTTTCTGTCATCCTGGGTTCCTGATCAATCCAATGCTCTGTGATGACTCAAGACATACAGTATTGTGAACAAAAAATAAACCATTGCTGTTTTATAGCACTGAGAGTTGGGGATGGTTTGTAACTGCAATAAGCTAGACAACTCAATGAAAACAACCTTTAAAAGTTCTACTTCAAAGTCTATCTTAAACCTCCTCCCTGCTACTACGTTGATTTGAGTTTCTCAGTTGAATCCTTCTCCACTATTTCTAAAGGATATTTTCCAAAGAGTAGCAACCTTTTCTGTTTAAATATGAAAGAGATAATGTTATACTCCCTTAGCCCAGACCTTTCAGGAACACTGTTCTAGACTCGGAGTATGGTCAAAATCTCCCTATTGACCAAAGCACCTATTATTTAACTACTGCCAGTGTCTCCAAATTTGTCTCTTGCCATTCTTCCATCAATAATCATCACACCCCCTCACCACTGCTAGCAAGCACTACACTAGTGCCCCATTCTGCCTTTGTCTTCTTGTTCTCTCCTTGTGGAATATTTTCCCTCAAGATCTCTGTGTAGCTTAGCTTATTCCCATTATAAAAAAAGAAATTCTTTTTTTCCCCCAAGGTTATAGCCTCAGAAGAGTCTCAGTGTCTTCTAAAACCATACCTCCTCATAATCCATTATGTAATTATGATACTTGATTTCATAAAGAACTCTTTGGGCTGTCTCAATTCTTTATTTACTTCATTTGGTTCTCTCTCAACAGATTATGAATATCAAAAGGCAGGGATTATTGTTTGTATTTGAGTGCTTTGTACCCGGCAGAAATGTGCCTGTTGCTTAGTGGGTTTCAGCAAATATTTATTAAATGAAGGAAATAATTCATAACTCACTGAATAATCAAGATGTCAAAACAACACTGCAACAAAAACACAAGTGAATTGGAAGTAATATTCTTTCATAGATCTTTAGCCTGGTTTTTTGGTTAAGTAGAGCAAACACTAAATCAATATACTATTGAATATCAGTTTGCATAATTTTAACTATCACCACTTATAATTTATTTATTCAGTGAAATCTGATGTGTCCAAATTAACTTGATTACTAGTACATACTAGAACAAGGAGTTCTTGAAAGGTAGCAGCATAAGATATATTTAATGTTATCATGACTAACATGTTACTCAGTCAGAACGGCCTAAATTTTCTACAATGCCCAACATGTATACAAGAAAATGATATGAAATCAGAAGATCGGCTGAGAGACAGACTAGGCAAGAGAATTTTTTTTCAGGTTACTCCCTAGACAGCTTTACTGGGATCAAGGCACTACTATAATTTGCCAATGAGCTGTACATATAGGTGGTATGTTTTCTTCTTCATCATCAGATCCTCAATGGGAAGTATTCACAGGCACTTGTATCATGGACCAAGACAGCAAACTTTAACTTCCTTCACCCTGTGTATTCTTGAGTTCTTATTAAGCAGAAAGGAAGGTTATCATTAGCATACCTGCAGTGTTATCAGCGTTCAATCACATGGCATGTTATGACTTTTCAGAAAAAAAAATGGAGGAATATTTTCTATGATGAAGACATATGTGGACAATAAGTGTCTTCAAAGGAACTCCACTTCCTTCTCTGGCCTCAGTGTTACTGGAGTGAGGAACGCTGGGAGACACAAGGCGAGAGACTAACCCTCGAGACCTTCCGTTCTGGAGAGTCTTATCTAATTCTTTGTTGCTAGAAAAGGGTGATTGTGGCATTTTCTGCCATAAATGCCCCAGAAGACTGCTGTGAAGATAAGACATGCTTACAAGGTAGATGTAGTCGTTGCTTGTTTTTCCCTTCCTTCTTGGAGGTGAGTATCATCTAAATTGAAGTTATAGTGCATATGAATTTCAAATTTGCACAGAGGGAAGAGAAGAGAGCAAAATGTACATATTTGGCCAAACGGTCTTTTCTTCTACTAGAGGTTAACAATATCTGTATCTGGTTAAGGAATGTTGAAATTGTAGTAATTAGAAAATGGCACTGCTTTTTCTTTAAATGTGCAGAACAAAGCTGGTTCTCAATAGGAAATGTGCACAGCCTGTTTTCCATACTCAGCCATTTCCAAATATTCTGTCCCCTACCTAAAAAGAAAGCTAAATTCACAATCACAAACGGAAACAAAGCTCACTGTAATAATGAAGTTAATATCTAAAGAGGAAAATCAGAACAATCAGAGCAGGGAACGGTGCACTAGCCTGTGCGTTGTCTGAAATCTCTCTGCTGTTTTGGTGGGTGAACAGACAAACCCCTGGAGTGTTCAGCTTCTTGTTTTAGCTGTATTGCTGCTTTATTGAAATGAATCATTCTCTTGCTTATCACTCTACATGTCCCAACATATTCTGTAGCCCTTACTGAAAAAGTACAAATGGAGATGAGATGCATACCCCACTGAAAGCATTTCACTTCACTTCAAACAAACAAACAGACAAAAGTGGCCATACGGGCCAGTTGCCAGTCATACAACTCTACCGAAGTCCCACACCTAGAAATCTCATTAGAAAGGGGCCTAGTTATAATAAAGATGGAGTTGGCTACTGCGCAATGCGCTGACAACAAAGACAAAGGGACTGTCTGTGGAAAACAGCACAGGAAGAACCGTCAACAAATGCATTCCAACCTCCTACACACACAACCCATACAGCCTGAAAAACATACAGAGGAGAGTATGGGGAAACGAGTCTTCTCTCCTAGCTCATCTTCTCCACCAAACTGTTTATTATGCCTACCTCAGCCAAATGATTGCAGGAGAATATTTACCCCATGAAACCCAAAGTGAAGTAAAGCCAGACGGCACTGGCCTAAAGAGCGGGTCTGGTTGATACTGAGGCAGCCTCTCGGTTGCTGTTCTAACACAGAATTAAATCATACTCTCAGGAGTGTTCTTTGTGTAGGTCCTCTTACCTCTTGGTGATTCTTGGCCAGCCATTCCTTAATCGTTCCTAGAGCAATGACTGCAGCAGGCTCATTTGGAAAGCCTAAATGAAGAGCATAAGAAAGCAAGTGAATAAAACAAGGAAGGGATGCATAAGTCAACCAAGGGTTAAGAATGGATTGATCTCATTATATACCATTCCGTTCAACAAACAAGTGGAATGAGGCTGGTGGTGATAAATTTTACATGGATGTGAAACTTTGGGTTGATGACATGATGCTAAAAAGACTAGCTGCATCTCTGCATGAACTCAGCGGCTGGTTCTTTGATTACCGCCCCCTGTGGGGTGCAGCCTTGCAAGGACACAGGAAAATGGTGCAGCCAGCCTTGATGAGACCTGATAGGTTAGGGTGAGATAGAAGGGGAGGAGGACCTCCCCTATCAGAGGACTAGGGAAAGGGCATAGGGGGAGAAGAAGGAGTGTGGGTGGAACCAAGAGGAGATGAGGGAGGGTTCTACAATGAGGATACAAATTGAATAAATTGTAATAATTAATTGATTAATTAATTAACTAACTAATTAATTTTTTTGAAAAGAAGACTAGCTCCATACCAGTTACAAAAATTAAGGATTTAATAACTACAACAACTAAAAATATTCACATATATTTAATACCTTATAACATACTTTCTTTATTCTCAGTAGAGCTCAGATCAAAGTTTACTATCTGCCGCAGCTTTTTAAAATTGAAAATAAAGTTTTCCCTCATACAATATATTCTGATGACATCCTCCCAGATGCACCCCAGCATCCAAGTCCATATCTGTCTTGTTCTCTCTCATTAGAAAACAGATATTAATCTAAAAATAATAAAAAAATAAGATAATATAAAAACAAACAAACCTAAATAGTACAAAATAAACAAATGAACAGAAAAATCAAAGAAAAAGCACAGAAACACACAAATTGGTGAACTCAGAAATCCCACACAAAAAAACTGGAAAACAAAAACCATAACATACAACCAAAAGACCTTTGGAGTAAAGGTGGAAAGGGAAAGCAAACAATACCCAAACATTATGTGACAAAAAAAAAAAAAAAAAGAAAAAAGAAAAAGAAAAATAATTCCAAAAATAGCATTGTGTTTGTTTTCTGTTGGCAGACTCCTCGGCTTTAAAATCCAGTAAATTTGGCTCAGAGAAAACATATGGTTGGTGTGGAATCATTAGGTCAATATTCTACATGCCACAGGGCAAGGATTACCAAATAGCTGCATGAAAGATATCTATTGTCAGGATTCAGAGGTGATAATTCCAGCTCTACTTGGAGACCCTAGAGAAGATGTCTGGGCTGAAAGCCACCTCAGCTACAGTAGCTGATTTCACCTCAGCAGCAAGAGTGGCAGAGCTATGCTTCATCTCAGCATGGACACACATGTGAGGAATGTCAAAAGTACATCCAGGATGGCTTTTTAACTAATGTGACCTGAACACATCCCTAGACCACCAGAATCATTATACGCTCTGCCGTATAATGGAGGACCCTGGGTAAGATGATCAATCCTCAGTCAGAAAGGCAAACCGGATGGACATTGGAAGAGGGAAAAAACAGGGAACAGGACAGGAGCCTACCACAGGGGGCTTCTGAAAGAGTCTATTCAGCAGGGTATCGAAGCAGATGCTGAGAATCATAGCCAAACTTTGGGCAGAGTGAAGGAAATCTTATAAAAAAGGGGGGGGCAGGTAGAAAGACCTGGAGGGGACAGGAGCTCCACAAGGACAGCAACAGAACCAAAAAATCTGGGCCCAATGGTCTTTTCTGAGACTGATACTTCCACCAAGGACCATGAATGGAGATAATGTAGAACCCCTGCACAAATGTAGCCCATGGCAGCTCAGTGTCCAAGTGGGTTTCCTAGTAAGGGAAACAGGGTCTGTCTCTAACATGAAATCAGTGGCTGGCTCTTTGATCACCTCCCCCTGAGGCAGCATTACCAGGCCACAGAGGAAGACAATGCAGCCAGTCCTGATGAGACCTTATAGGCTAGGGTCAGAAGGAAGGAGAGGAGGACCTCCCCTATCAGTGGACTGGAGGAGAGGCATGGGGGGGGGGGCAGGATTGTGAGGGAGGCTACAGCTGGGATACAAAGTGAATAAATTGTAGTAAATTAAAACATAAATTAAAAAATAAAAAAAAGTAGAAGAAGGAGTAATCTTACAGACTCACATTTCTCTGATGGCAAAAGAGGAGTGACTACTTTATTAAAACATTCCTTAGGCTCTGTATTGGTTTCTTCATCACCATTAAATACGCTTTCCTATTAGATATACTTTTCTGGATTTCCATGTTCCAGTATGTCTCATTTTGGTCTTTTTTTTTCCGTTTTTAAAAATTATCAACAAGAACAGAATTGAGTGGCATTTAATGTGTTTATTACATTACATGGCTATCTCTGTCCCCCGAGTACTGTAGTGATGCCTAAAGGCACTCCGTACCCATCAGCAGGCATCCCAAAGCTCCGGGCCTGTCCACATCTCACTACCATCAGCAGAGTCTCCTCCTGAGCTTTCCAGTGTGCCTTCTTCTCTACCCTGTATCCTCTTTTGTTGGACCAATTTGTCTCAGGTTCTTTTCTTTTAATTTTTATTTTTTATATTAATCACAGGTTATTTACTTTGTATCCCAGCCATAGCTCCCTCCCTTATTCCCTCCCAATCCCACCCTCCCCCTCCCATCTGCTCCCTGTGAAGGAGTCTGGTAATTGGAATTCTGCCTCCTGGCCTTGGCAGATGCAGGTCTTATCCATAGTTCCATTTCTCGGAGACTGTCCTTGGAGGTCTCTGCAGGCGGGGGGCTCTGAGCCTGAGAAGTAGATAGCAAGCTCCCTGCAACCCTGGGAACCAGACAGCAGACTTTGTGTGACCTTGAGTGAATTCTTGGATGCCTGGGCAGGTGGCGCAGATGTGTTGCTACCATGAAAAAAAATTGCTTGTACCCTTTGCTTTGTAAGTGTTGTTTGCACATTCAGCAAACTGAGACCTTGATCAGAAGCCTATCTTGGTCTCCATTCTTCGGGTCTCTGTCTCCCCATTTCCACCCCCTTTTTCACTTAGACCCTGTTTGACTAGCCCATGGGACAGGTCATCCCTGCCCCTCTCTAAATCCACTGATAGGAGAGGTTCTCCTCCCCTTCCATCTGATCCTAGTCTATCAGGTCTCATCAGGACTGGCTGCAATGTCCTTCTCTGTGGCCTGGGAAGGCTGCTCCTCCCTGGGGGGAGGGGGAGGTCAAAGAGCCAACCATTGAGTTCATTTTTGAAACAGTCCCTGTTCCCCTTACTAGGGTAACCCACTTGGATGCTGAGCTGCCATGGGCTACATCTGAGCAGGGGTTCTAGGTTATATCCATATATGGTCCTTGGCTGGAGAATCAGTCTCAGAGAAGACCCGTGCCCAAATATATTTGGTCCTTGTGGCACTCCCATCCTCTCTAGGTCTTATTAACTCCCCCTTCTTTCATATGATTCCCTGCACTCTGCCCAAGGTTTGGTTGAGTCTCAGCGTCTGCTTTGATACACTACTAGGTAGAATTTTTCAGAGGCCCTCTGTGGTAGGCTCCTGTCCTGTTTCTTGTTTTCTCCTACTTCCAATATCCATCCCATTTGTCTTTCTAAGTGAGGATTGATCAACTTACCCCAGAACCTCCTTCTTGTTTAGCTTCTTTAGGTATACAGATTTTAGTATGTTTTTTAAAGATGTGTCAATTGATTGTCATTTCCAAGTTCTTACACCTAGCCTTCTTCCTACAGTCTACTTTAGTCAGTTTTAGCATCAACCACTAAGTTGCTTCTGAGATGCCTTCTATCCACAGCCTCTTATGGCAATGTCTTGCCTAACAAAGAGAGACAACGCTGTGTGTAGAGTTTCTCTGGTGGCAAATACACAGGACTGTGTTTATACTGATGACTTAGCTCTCAGTGGCCTTCAGGGGATCAGTGGGAAAGATGAGCAACCAAAGCAGTACCCTCATTTGCAAGTACTCAAGAACAAATAATGCTTTTCTGACTAGGTTTTTTTGCAGGCTTTGCTAGAAATCATATTAGGAAGCTATGGGAAAATGACAAGGCCAACATCCATGTGTTTTAATTTATAAACAAATGGGAACCTCTAAGGTATGAAAAAAAATGCTACATTGTTTTGACAACTTGTAAATCCTTCTAAAAGATTTTGGGTTTATTGTCTTTAAATGAATCCTTTGTAATATAAAACTTTTAAAATTATTATAAAAGATGTTAATTAGAAAACTAGTTATTTTATTAAACAAACTATTATTGAGCCAAAAAATCAAGTTTCTGTCCAAAAAGTCTGAAGTTTATGGAAGGAAATAAATGAGTAAATATGCAACCATAAAACAGCAAAAAAAAGCCCAGTAGGATAAGATAACACAGATAAAGAGCACTAGGCAAGAAATGACAGAAGTTTAGGGTATGGACAAGCAGAGTACTCATTCAGGAAAACATTGTCTTCAGAAGTAAATAGGCAAGGAAGTGATGAACAGGCAGGGAAAGTGATATCGAGATTTAAAAAAAAGAGGAGGAGGAGGAAGGAGAAGGCAAAGAAGAAGAAGAAGAGGAAGAGGAAGAGGAAGCATGGGGTTGCACAAAGGAAGGAGGGTATGCATTTGACACCACAGAGCCTTGCTTAGCCATCCTTTCCCTGATTGAACACTGGCACCTGTAGCCACACTTTCCTTGACATGCTCTAGTACGAAGACACAACCTGTCTTCTTCACGGCTTGCTGGCTCTGGTAGTGCCTTGCTCTGAGTCACTGCTGTGTGTTCCCAGTTTCCCTGCTGCTGACTGAAGCCAGAAGTATGTGTTCCTCTGGAGTATGAACTCTGCTGCTTTCCTTTTCCTTTGATCTCAACTGAGGTAATATTGGTCCTCAAGTGGATAGATGTACTTGATTCTTAGCTGTGCTGCTTTAGTCTTCATGGCTTCTCCAACCCACTCAGTACCCTGGGCTTTGCAACAGTCTTTCTCAAATGCCACCACTGGAAACAGCAATGCAGTCTTTGTTGATGCCACAGCCCATCAGTGTCTGTCACAAGCACCTCTTTCTGCACCACCCTTCCAGAGGCCTCAGGGGCCCTTTTCAGACTTGTCTTAATTTTCTCCACTTATTCTCTCCTCAAGAAATTCTTCTCCAACTTTAAGGTATATTTAGTAATTACTCAAAACATCAAATTACAGGGCTATGGATATCCAATAAATACTGTCATCACATTCAATTGCAATGGCCAACTGCATTAACACTCACCTTTAGAAGACACAATTCCCCACAGATGAAATTAGACACGTTCTTATAGAACCATGGCAACCAAGGGCAGCTCTCAATTATCCATGACCTCTCGGTCACTCGCATATACATCAAAGCCTCTGGCTCAGAGTTATGGTTTTCATCATGATCTCAGGGGTCTCTGGCTCCTTGGCTGATTTCAACACCCAAGACTATGACCTACCCAATGCCTAGCTGTCATGTACTTGACCTGTTCATCTTCAAAATAAACCTCCTCCATTCCACTCCAGATGTATCCTCCTTAACCTCAATGTAACATTTCCAATCTGAGGTTAAGAGAGAAACTCTCAAGGCCTGATTTCCGTTGGTGTTCTCAGCTGCTCTCTAAGCCACGCCCCTTCGTAGGCACTTCATGCCACCTCTCTCTGATGCCAGTCCCAGTCAGTCAGCATTAGTGCTCCTCCGGGAGCTCTGGCTGCTTTTTCTCTAGGATCATCTCTTGCTGCATTGCTGCTTGCTTTCCTGCTTCACTAGAGCCCCACTGGCTGCTTTTTATGTGTTCCCTCATGTGGCCATGTAACTTGCGTAGAGATAAAAGAATGAGAATTATAAACAAAATTCCCATACTTTACTGTCTAGGCCTGACTATGTGGAGCTCACACCATGGTGACTTAGGATGCATTGTGCAGCCTGACTCCGAAAGAGCTATGGCCCTTGTACAAATGGCCAGTCTCAAGAAAAACAAATTAGGCTATAAACTTTACTACTCAAGAAGAAAGTAAGATGCCAAGCCAGCTATTCAAATATTGACCCTGACCAAATGGCCCACAAAATAAGACCAAGTAACAGCCTATTTAACTACTGCAACGGACTTCCAACCCTCCCAGACATCATATTCCCTCCAGGAATTTACCTACTGCCTTCTGGCACTGCGCTTCATTTTTTTTTTCTTCTCTGTCTCTGTCTCTGTCCAACCCCGCTCTTCATGTGTGAGTGTGTATGCGTGTTACAATTCTGCATATCTCATGTCAGGACAACTTCTGGGTCTAGGGGATTGCACTTGAATTACCAGGCTTGGCTGCAAGTACTAGTACCCATCAAGCCATCTTACTGTCCTGATAACTTTGCTCTGTGTCTGTGTCTCTTACATTATTTTGTAACTGGTTGCGCAGACCTTGCCCAGGCCACTTCGCCTGGCAAGTGGGTGGCCCACCTAAGGCAGTTAAATGATCTTCTTTGGAGGACAAAGATGACTACAGTCTACAAAGTAGGTTTCTACTTTCTTTGGCTTTTCTCTAACTGCTGATCCTGGCTTCTTCTTTTCTTCTTCTTTTTTCCCTGAAGGCTTTAACCCGTAAATGTGACCTCCCACCCCAACTCTATAAAAGCACACATTTGCTTCAGCTCCCGTGGCTACCCTTTGGCTACAAGTGTTTTGGAGGGGTGTGTGTTTAAGTCCCTAACCTTTATCTTTCTGTCTTCATTCTTGCTTCCCTGTTGTGTCTCTCTGAGCAGGAAAAGGGTCTCCGTTCTTCCTTCCTTTACATCTCTCCCTCCAGGAAAAGGGCAGGAGGGAAGAGTGCATGTCCAGCATTTGTCACTGTCTGTCCATAGGTCAGGGTTACTAATCTGAGGGAATTCTAATTGGCTAGGCTTTTGCTTCTACAAGACAGTAAGTCCTTCCCCATGACAGATCAACCTGTTTGTGGCCAGGTTTCAGTTTGAGTCTTCATTCAAGATCAGTGCAGAACTATATGCTAGATGTTTTGGATCAGTAACCAAGGTGGCTCCAGAGAGCAGCTGGGCCGGCTCCCTGAGCTTGGCCCAGGTAGTGTTACCCAGGCCCGTTAGAGACAGACCTGAGCTCCATCTCCTACTGCGTGGGTGGTGCACTACTGTAGGCCACAGTGTGCTGGTACCCTCATCTGGAATGTATTTTTAGGAATCTACACTTGCCCCTCACAATCTGAGAAATAGATTTGTGTTATTGTTTGTTTGGTTAACAATACCTGCCATACAGCTCCTGGAGCAGTCACGCTAGTCTCACATAACAGTCTGAGCCATACAGCTCCTGGGGCAGCCATACAGCTCCTGGGCCATCATAC
>NW_026586816.1:7971062-8007828 GCF_907164565.1 Psammomys obesus
TCCTGGGCCATCATACAGCTCCTGGGGCAGCCATACAGCTCCTGGGCCAATCACGCTAGTCTCACATAATCGTCTGAGCCAGGGCTCCATTGCACAGGCTGAGCAGTTCTGCCACAACCTTTACAATTTCTGGGCTCACCCAGCCATCAGAAGACTCCATATTCTACCTCCTTTCACCCTCCCCCTTTCTCTCTTTTTTAATCAGTCTCCCTCTCCCCCTTCCTCTCTCCTTGATTCTAATGGAAAAAAAAATGTTCTTCAGGGAAACAGATGCCACCTACAACTGCGGGGTTAACAAAGATTTTTGGTTCCCTGTATACTTTCTTTCCATTTCTCATACAAGATCATCATACCCTGTATATTACAGCCATTGCTTGCTGATTTGTAACATTTTGTAATTCTCATACTCTTGTGGGTTCAAAATAGATGCAGAAAAGCCTTTAAAAGCCTTAGCAATACAAAGCTGCCTGAAACCAGTAGCAAACAATAACCTTAGAGCTTAACAACCTGTGAACCTGCATCTTAGTTGTTACCCTGTGTCATAAGTGCAGTTTACACTCAGCACTTGTAATAGATTAGCAAATCAGTTTGCAATGCTGCTATGTATCATGATATCAAAGAAGGAAAAAATGAAATGTATTGTTAAAGTTCCTAATATCAAAATTCAGGATAGTATTATAAAGCCAGAAACTAGTCTTCAGTTCAGAAGCAAGGTTCGTTTACAATTCTTATTTATTTATTTATTTATTTAGTGTATTCATGCATGTGAATATGTATACATGAAGATGTCTATACATATGCATGTGAGAGGGACTGTGTGTGTGTTTGTGAATGTGTACATGTCATTTCCCTGGCATAGATGCTCTTAAGATAGCGATCAATCTGCTTTTACAAACATTACTAGAACTGGCATTAAAGACACAGAGTTTAAATTTTATCAAATTAATTATAGATTCTGCTAAGTTTATTAGTCTTTTTAATACCTAAAGCAGGAGTTGTCACAAATAGCCATTTTAAAATGTAATTATTCTAAGTTTTGTTTAAAGTTACATAAAAATTAAAACTAGAAAATGATTACTTCCACTTTCAGACTGCTGAAATTGTCCTGCGTGTTTGACAACCAAAGATTAGAGTCTAAACTGATCAGCATAAAATGGCTAGAAGTGCTAGGCCTCTGGCTCTCCAAAGTTCATCCGGCCTCAGGGCATGATGGGGCCCACTCCATATTGGACCTGCAGCTCTGGAAAGTTGTCTGTCTTCTTTAGCAGAAGGAAGTGGGTCTTGTACTTGGGCCAGGGGCATGTTCGACAAACAGGGTAGGAAGCATCAGGAAAATAATTACGCTGTGGTCAGCAGCACTCTACTCCTCCAGCAGATGAAATACCTGGTGGGGACAAGTAAAGGAGCCCTTCCTGCTAAAAAGAAAAGAAAAGAAAAGAAAGAAAAGAAAAAGGCGGATTTGCGGTCAGCCGCCACAGCCACCTGGTGTTACAAACCAAGCAGGGAAGCACAAACAATATCGCTACCAGGAAACTCCACGATCAAGAGCAAGTTGTGGAAGAAGGGGTTTATTTGGCTTATGCTTCCGGATCATAGTCCATCATTAGAGGAAGTCAGGACAGGAACTCAAGCAGGGCTGGAAAGTGGAGAAAGGAGCTGACACAGAGGCCACGGAGGAATACTGCTTATTAGGTTTGCTTACCATGGCTTTCTCAGCCTGCTCTCTTAGAGAGTCCAGGACCACCAGCTCAGGGATGGCACCACCCACCATGATCTTCACCTTCCATCACGGATCACTAATTGAGAAAATGCCTTCCAGTTAGATATTAAGTAAGCATTAACTCGACTGAGGCTCCTTCCTCTATGATGACTCTAGCTTGTGTCAGAAGGACACACAAAACCAGCCGGTGCAGTAATATATGACTTAACAAATTAAATATCTTGGCAATGGGTGGAAGGATTGTGGCTCTTACTCATTCTATGTGAGAATAGAAAGTAAGCTGGAGTTTTGTATATTTGAGTTTGGATGGGACTTTTCCAACTACCAATGAAATTGAAGAGATGAAAGTTGAAGAACAGTTAGTGCGTAATATAACTGGAATAAAACAGTAACAGGTACAAATTTTTGTCATGATAAAGGTAGCATAGTTTCCATTAGGGAAACCCTTTTGAAGACTTCTGGTATTCAGAAGTGGAATGGAAAAAAGTCTGCTTTTTAAGAGAAAAATTATTGTCACAATATTATTTAATCTACAAATATTATTTTAAATATTCGTTGTCCTAAATTTAGGAACTAATTATCTTGGTGATTCACAATTTTTGATGTTGTCTGGTTGCCTCTTCTGTTGAGAGTGGGCTAGGTTTATGAATGAGAATAAAAAATGATTGCCAATATGCTATTTTTAATCTGATTCAATTTGGAAGTAAGAGAGAGCTCAATATGGTGGTCAAAGATCCTGAAATAAATAATGGCTAATAATGGTAGCATAAACCAAGGAATTTATTAGTATAGAAATAATAAAAAAAAAAAACAAACCTGACATTTGGGAGGATATAATCCTCTTAGTTTAATGAACTGACCTTATTGCAGGATGTGGCAGGACACTTCTTTTAATTCTCAAGTCAGGGCTCTAGTTATAGTTTTATAAATAAGGGTATTCAGACCATAGTTATTTACTCTATCAATGTAATTCTGTTGTCAGATGTGTATATAATATGAGGGGGAATCTGTGATGGATAGAGATATGTATCAAATAGCCCAATGCTTATGGTAAATTTTAAATAGTTGTATAAATTGGTCATATCAAAATAGGGAATGTGATTCTCAAATTAATAAGAATATCATGGTAAAAAGGAATATTTTCACTACAATAGTTAAGGTAAAAATTTCTGGGGAGTGTGGGCTGTGATATGTTTTAGGACAATGGTCGCTATTTTTCTATTTATTATAACAGTGTATTTTTCTATGAGAAAAAAAAAATGTGAAAGAGACTGCAACATATTCAAAATTGAGTCCCTAAACTCATGCTAATTCTCCTTAAGTCAAAGGTGTTCAGTTGGTTTCTGCTAATGTGCAAATGAATCCTATTAGAGCTAAGGGTCAGGTGAGTAAAATAGGTCATACATCTTCTTGGGCATTAATTAGTGAGAATAAAGTAGAAAATGCATTATTAGTAGGACAGATAAGAGGATAATGGCTAATATGACTATATATGTAAGAGAGAGTTTGAACTATGGCCCAAGGAGCTCCAATTAATGTATCTTTTGAGTTTGATGCTCTTTCTGATCACAGAAAAGAATAAACGTAGAGGCATCAAGTAGCTAAAATGAATAAAACTCCTAATCTTATGTTAGTAAGAGAATGCGTACTAGGAAGCAGTATTCATAGGGCACAAGGTAGAGTGAGAATTGGAGTTGGGGTTATTGATGAGGTTAATGGACATAAAGTTTCTTTGATGAAAAGTTTTACAGCACTAGGAAGTTGTTGAAGGAGATCATAAGGTTCTACAATGTTTGGTCCTTCTCATAATCATATATATCCTATTATTTTGCATTTAACAGAAGTAAGACATGCTATAGTGAGGAAAACGGTAATAATTAATAGAAGACTAATTAAATATGAAGTGCTAAGCAGCAGATTTGAACCTCTAAGATTAAGGTTTCAAGTACTCAGCATTTTCCAGGCTCTGCCATCAGAACAGCTTATATTTGGACACTGGGCTTCTGTATTCAGTTCCTAGATTTAGATAATTTCATCTATTGTATGAGGAACACCAGAGTTTGTTGGCACTCACACAGACATCTAGATCTGACTCCAAGTTACCCATGACACCTCCTGAAATGGCCAGTCTCAAGAAGAATAGATTAAATTGTCACATTTTCTACTCAGCAAGACAGTGAGATGCCCACTATCTATTTATACGAACCCATGATTCACGAGATAAGACCAATCAACTTTCTTTACAATTACAACTGCTGTAACAGATACCTAACCCTCACATGTCTCCTCCCTGAGACCTGATCTGTTGTCTCCTTGCAGTGTATTTGAATACATCCCTTCCCTATCTATAGGTTGGTAAATACTTTTACTCTCTGTATCTCCAGCATTCTCTATGCCATTCACAGGGGGATTTCCTCTTTCTGAAATGACATTTTTCTTTCTTTCTTTTTTTTTTCTTCCCTTTATGGGCTTACATTCAGTTTTATCTGTCTTCTGCTCAGTTAGCGTGTGTCTTAGTAATTGCTGTATTGCTGTGAAGAGACACCATGACCAAGGCAACTCTTAAAAAAGAAAACATTTAATTGGGGACTTGCATACAGCTTCAGAGCTGAGTTCATTATCATTATGGTAGGAAGAATGGCAGCAGACCCACAGGCAGGTTCTGTGCTGGAGAAGTAGCTGAGAGCTACCTCCTGATCTACCAGCAGCAGGCAGAGAGAGTCTGGCCTGGCACAGACGTTTGAAACCTCAAAGCCACAGTGGAACACTTCCTCCAATAAAGCTACACCTACTAATCTTTTCTAATTCAAGTTCCGCACCCTGGTGATTAAGCAATCAAATACATGAGGCTATGGGGGTCGTTCTTATTCAAATCTCCAGGTTCCACCCCGGCCACCAAAGCCTTGTAGCCACATCACAGTGTGAAAATGCATCTAGTCAGAGACAGCCCCTGTTCCCCTTACTAGGGAGCCCACTTGGACACTGAGCTGCCATGGGCTACATCTGTGCAGGGGTTCTAGCTTATCTCCATGCATGGTCCTTGGTTGGAGTATCAGTCTCAGAAAAGACCCCTGGGTCCAGATTTTTTGGTTCTGTTGCTCTCCTTGTGGAGCTCCTGTCCCCTCCAGGTCTATCTCCCCTTCACAGAGGAAGACAATGCAGCCAGTCCTGATGAGACCTGATAGGCCAGGGTCAGATGGAAGAGGAGGAGGACATCCCTATCAGTGGACTGAAGGAGGGGCATGGGAGGAGAAGAGGAAGGGAGGGCAGGATTGGGAGGGATGAGAGAGAGTGCTACAGCGGAATACAAACTGAATAAACTGTAATTAATAAAATAAATAAATAAATTTTAAAAATGCAACTAGTTCCACTTCAGTGGTCCCCATAGTCTATCTAAAATCCAGTCTCTTTGGAGACCCATGGCAATCTTAACTTTAACCCCCTATAAAATAAAAATCAGGGAGCAGATCACACACTTCCAATAGAGAGTGCCACATAATATATAATATCATTTCAAAGAGAAAAAAAGAGTATAGGGAGGAAATACTGGACCAAAGCACAAAGGAAACTCAGTAAGTCAAACCCATAATTCTGCCTCTCCATTTCTGACATCAAAAGGATCTTCTGATATCCAACTCTTTTTGTTGACTGCAACATTCTTCTCTCTCTTAGACCAGTTCCACATCCATTCTGCCGTTTTCCTTGGCAGGTATCCCATGACCCTGGCATGTCCAACATTTTGGGGTCTCCAACACAATCCAGGATTCATCTTCATAGTTTTGTGCAATGGCCTCTTTGGGCCTCCATGTGGAACACCCCTGACTCACACCTGGCTTTATTGGCTTTCTTTAGCCAAACAGGGGGACTTTGAAAACTCTTTCTTGTGTCCTTGACTGGCCAGAACAATGTGGCCAGAGCTGCCAAGTTCTGCGAATTGCCGGGGCTGGAAAATGGCACGCCAGTTCAATTATATCTTCACCAGCTTTCTGTTTTCAGTGGTTTCCTTCACTGCTTGAGCCAAGCTGGGACTTGCTCTGTAGACCAGGCTGGACTTGAACTCAGGAATCTTCCAGCCTCTGCCTTCTGCATGGTGAGATTAATGGTGCACACCATCATGCCCAATTAAGCTTTTCTCCCTCTGCTGTTTACTGGGGCTGGGACTTGTCCCTCTTGTTCAAATACATTTGTGCCAGCTTTCTCTTATTGATGGTTTCCTTTACCACTTAAGCTTTCCTTTAATTCCTTTTCACAAATTGAAAGCTAATTAGGTAGGGTCTGGCTCAGAAGTTACCCCTTCCTTTATGTCATGTAGGATCAAGCTTTTGTTGAACTGTTTTACCTGCTTGGGCACTGGACTTAGCTCTATCACACTTCCTGGTGCTCCTTTAAGCTAGCCCTCCACAGTTCAAATCACTCTTCTGTGACCCTACTAGGGTAGTCCAGTAAGCCCTGCTTAAAGTGAGCAACTGCTTTTGTAGTCCAAAACCCCAAACTCTTTCCTATTCATCCAACAATCAGCATGGTCTTTCCTGTCACAGCAATACATTAGTCCCTGGGAACAACCTCTGTCTTAGTCACTGTTCTATTGTTGTGAAGAGGCATCATGACTAAGGCACCTCTTAGGAAAGGAAGCATTTAACTGGGGACTGGCTTACAGTTTCATAGATTTTTATTCAATTATCATCATGGTGGGGAACATGATAATATGCAGGTAAGGGCTGGAGCAGTAGCAGAGAGCTACCACCTGATTTGTAGGCTGAGAGATGAGACCTGGAATGGGATTTTTAAAAACCTCAAAGCCCACTCTCAGTGACACACTTCCTCCAATAAGCCTATACTTACTAAGCTTTCTAATCCTTTCCTTTCAAAGGATTCCATCCCCTGGTGACTAAGCATTCAAATATATGAGCCCATAGAGGCCATTCTTATTCATGTCACCACGGCCCCTTATTTAATGGTTTCCATAGCACCACTTGCCTTTCCTTTATAGATTCAGCATATGCAATTTTCCATTTGTTTCTGTAAATGTGGGATTTATAATTCTCATTGAGAAGGCAGGTAATGTGTCTGCCTTGGCTTTCATTGGGTGCCTGACACATTCGTGGTGACATAAGATGTTCAGTGAATAGATGCTGAATGAATAGAAGGATTGCAGACGTGTAATCTTCGTATATTTGGCCAAAAAGGCTGACTCTTGTGAACACAGGGTGTTTGAGCTTCGAGTACCAGAGGACAGGGGATGCTGAGATGGTAGTCATAGTAGTTGTAGGTATACATCTGTTTTCAAACAGAATAATAACAATGAGTTGTTACACAGATGCAAACTGGACGAGGACCTCCCCTATCAGTGGACTGGGGGAGGGGCATGGGAGAAGAACAAGGAGGGAGGGTGGGATTGGTAGAGGACAAGGGAGAGGGCTACAGCTGGGGTATGAAGTGAATAAGTTGTAATAAATTAAATAGATAAATTTTTAAAAACACATGGCTCCAGGTTGAAAACTGAAAAGGTGAGAAAGTATCAAGTAAATTTTTGAAAATGTGTCTGTTATTCTTGGACATGTAAATACAAGAAAATCACACTGTTCAGGGTAGGTAGCAATAGGGCAATTCTTTGTCCTCTTAACTGCAAGGCCCTAAGGGTTACAGATATACACAGATAGATTCAGCCTGGGACAGCAAGATTTACCTCCTGAGGTCAGAGTATATTCTCACCAGGGTGCTTTTGCTCATAGACTCAGAATATGGCTACCCAAACAGGACGCTGCAAGCAGGTTTCAGCCTTGTTCAGAGCAACTGAACAAGATGGCATAGAAAATCTCTTCCAAGGAGGAGGGTCACTGAGGCTGAACAAGACAGTAATAATTTAGGGCCAGTCAAGCGGGGAGTTATGAGTGCGTGCTTAGGTGTGCGGAGAGTCTGTGCTTCTGCAGCCATTCTAAAGTTGAGCTCTCTTCTTGGAAGGTTGGATTATTATTAAAGCAAATGTGTGTTGTAAACAGTGGAACTGAGTTACACAATATGTAGGGGATTTTTAGTTTTACTTATGTGTTAAAAATGCTCACTGATACTTTTTACTCATTTATTTACATATATATACTGTATATATGTATGTACACACAATATTGCCCAACTCAAAGAAAAAAGCATTTCCAACAGTCTACCTAAAGTTGCCTTTTCTGGGTCCATACCTGAGTTATGAGATAACAGCTACCCTGACTTCTGTCAGCATAAATTGATATATATGAGTGTTAAGTCTATATTTTGTCCCTCATGCCCCCTGTGACTTCTACCAGCTTTTGCATATAATCATAGCTTGTTCTATAGCATTGTCATTTTCCATTTCATCATCTGGACACAGCACAGCCCAACACAGTGTGGGCCGACAACTGGGCTGTTCTGGTTGGGGCAGTGCCGGAGGAGGCAATGTTTTGGTGCACACCATTGCTTGCTTCTGTGAGATGGGGCTGCGCGTCTTGTCAGCTTGACTCTCATCAGTCTTGCTGAGGAGATTTTCAAGACAGCTGGCAATTTCCACTCCCACCAGAACCATAGGAATGTTTAAAATGACAAATTAGTGATCACGCATGGTGGTAATAGCATATAGTTCTGACTCTTGGGAGGCTGAGGTCCTGAGGCTCAGATTCAAGTGTTCAAGTGCAGCTTTTTTTTCTTTTTAATTTATTCAGCTTAAGCTACATAGCAGACCCTGCCTGAAAAAGCTGTAAAAAAGGATTCATGTGCCATGATATGCATGGCAGCTCTATATTGACTATAAATAAAGACATTGAAGATAGCTTTAGGCCACCAAGTGCTTTCTATAACTTGAGGCTAAGACAATCCCCCTCTCTCAGTACAAAGCAAGTAGGACGTTCACTCAATTAACACTTGAGAGGAAAGAGAGGGAGTCGAAGCAGCCCAGCCCGTTGTGTTTGCAGCACTTCCATGCACAGCACAGCACAGCACAGCACATGTCACAGGAGATGGACATTTTCCTGCGGGCTCTAGTCCTAACCTGATGTTACCTGCACCAAAGTTCGCTGTAGGATGATACAGCAAGGACAACTCATGGACATCTCTGGGCTATTTGTTGGTATTGTTGAAAACTTAAGATATTTTCAACACAAATACAGTGAATCTGGTTTTAACTTTTCTGTAGAAAGATGTATTAACCAAATTAATTTTGTTTGCTTATATTGACCACTGCCTGATAGATGTACCTTTCTCAACAGGTTTTAAAATAGGAACTGACTTTGTCTGTTGACATGAAATGTAAGCGTGTTCCATTAAACCTCTGGCACGTTCCTTTAGTAGGACTTCCTGTGCCAGCTTGTCATTTCTGGAGTTAAAAACAACAGATTAACTTTGAAAAGGACAGTCTGCCTTTCTTTTCTACTTACCATATTGCAGAAAGGAATATGGTAATATCTTACATCAATATTTCAAATATGCCTTTTTTATAAAACATAAATATAAAAATCAAACTTAGCATAATACAAAGTCTAATTAAGCTGCTCTTGAGCCTATTAACTCCATAAGCCATGCAGACTGCCCGGAGCCTCCCTTCCTAGCACGTCCCCCAAACCCTTTACTAAACCTAGGTATGGAATTCACAAGACTAGAAATCAACCAATAAATAAATAAGTCAATAAATAAAATTTGACAGTTTGCTATTGTGTTCATAACAGTCTAATCATGCCATGTTAGGAGACAATTAAATTTTTACCTGATAGGCAAGCCTCTGGTCCAAAGGCATGAAAAATATTATCAATTTTGTGTATATATGACAAATATAAAAAATAGTTATTCTATTAACCATATCCTTGGATTTTTAAAATCCATGACTTATCTATCATACTTTCCATAAGAAGTAGTCAGCCAAAATCAAGTTTCCTTCTGTAAATTTACCTATAAATTTACACAGAATTTTTGTGGTGTGTGTGTGTGTGTGTGTGTGTGTGTGTGTGTGTGTGTGTGTGCCAAATCCTGAGTGGGTAAATCATGATGATATTTATTTATTTATTGTTATTATTATTTGCCACACACAAACTCAAACATATTAAATGTTGAATATAGGACTCATTGCATCAGTGGAAATGAGAGGGAAGCCTGAATCCCTGGGTAGATGGAAATGTTGACACCAACTGAACACCACTGGCTATGGGTGAAAATTGTATTTCACATAAGAGTTTAATAATAATTTTTAACAAATCAGTTTTTTTTTCTATTTTAGTGAAAGCATTCATGGTGGATACAATGACATGAAATATACAAATTTATAAAAACTATATATTTTAGTTTGGGCTAAAATGAAAGTAGATAAAATAGTGAGTTTCTGTTTTCATTTTTCACTAATACCTACATCCACACTTACATATTTTTCCTGGGTGGGAAGGGGACTGCGCGGGGCATGATAAGCATGTGGACAGAAAGGGCAATACGTTATGTTCTTTATGTTTGAGCCACTTTTCTCAATCCCTCCCCAGGCCTTCCCCAGCCCACAGAAGCAATTCTGACAGCAGATGAAATCAAATTACTTGAGAGAAATGAGCTGAAGGAGCCTCACCGTTAAGCAATTGCTAGAGCGGCCACTCAGACAATTCTGGCTAAGGCTGAGTTTCACAAAAGATAAAACAGGTGAAGTAATAAGAGTGATACCAGCCCCTGTGACTGTAGAGCGCACAGCAGTAGAATGCTAAAGAAGGTGACATTGGCTTTCCCTGAGAGTGCAAAAGGCTGCCAGAGAGGCAAACGTGAGGTGTTACAACATGGCTTTAGCTATTGTTTAAAGGACAAGTGCGAGACTGTAAAAATCTAAGTGTGTGGACATAGTAAAGTATGTTAAGAGTTGGCAGGCCCTCATGATGCTCTACACAAAGCCTCAGTCTCCCTCCTACGCACTGGCTTGATTTCAGACTGTCTGGTAAGCCATGCGGGAGAGACGCCCTCGTTCTGGCAGGCAGGGCTCGTCCCGCTCTGCGCAGAGCAGACCTACCCCTTATCTGTTAGGAGGGAGAGTGGGCATGCTTCCTTGCCTCCTGGAATGGCTTGATTACGCTGTCATGGGCATAAGAGCAAAACCAGCAAATTTTCTTCATTTGTTCATTTTTTTTTTTATTCTTACAAATTTCACATTAAATAAGATCACACAAGCCCTGCAAATTGCGCTTTAACTCTAATGAGCTCATGAAACAGCATCAACTATTTATAGCCGAGAATTCATGGAAGGGGCAGGGCCCATCCAAAAGACTGCATGTGCCTGACGACTGCCCTTGAACACACGCTACCTGCGCCTACCATTCCCTGCTCACTTTGAGAAATGGTTAGTATATGCCATGAAGTTTCTGTACTAGGGATGCTGGTCCATGTGTTCAGCTTGTCAAATTTCAAACAGAGGAAGTCCAGTTTGGGGCCTGTCTATCAGGATGGTGCAGCGCAGTAAACACAGTGGTCTCGCTCCACGGAGCCAGAGGCCGCCTGCTGCCTTCTTCCTCAAGAAACAGAGCCTGGTCTACCTACCCGTAAGGCTTCCTTGGGTAGTTCCCTCTCCCAGACCTGAGAAAGTTAGCAAAGACGACCATTCTGGTGGACTGCTCTGGTGGCCACCGGCTCTCAGAGGAATGCCTGCGACTCGCCAGCGCCCGCAACTCTGTGGTCCTCTACCACCTGGGACCTTATTAAACTTATCTCCAGCAGGAGCTCTAAAATTAGTTATGATATAAAGAGGGAGATGGGATATTTTGTGCTTTTATCATCTTTATCTCCTCTGACCCATTACTTTATTTTACTTGACATCATGTGTCTGAAGCAAATGCTTCGCTCTAACTCCTACGATATTCTGCCTCAGACATGGGTTGTCCTCCCTTTCATCTATTTAAAACGTGGGGAAACATGACGTCTTCCTTTCAAGTTGCCTTTCTTCTGCTCTGCAAAAGGGGTACAAAGGAAGAACGTATTTTTTATGGGACACAAGGTTATAATTTTGACAAGCTTCATCAACTTTTAAAACTTATGCACTCTAGTATCTATTTCTAAGGGTATTTTAAAAATCATCTTTTGCCTAAGGAATTATAATAATGACCAGAGAAATGGCTCGTGAAACAAATTCTATTCTGTGCAAGCTGTTTCTCTGATCCCTAGAGAAGTTTCCCGAAGAAAGAGCTGAAGGCTCTCACAGACACTCCTGGAATGGGATTTCTTTAAGTGTGCCTTTCCTTAAAGCACATTTTTCCTACAAGGGTAATCAGGGGCGAACTGAGAATATCACATCTCAGAAAAGATGGATGGGAATTGACTGGGAGGTGAAACTGTGCTTTATGCAGTTTGAACCATGGAGTTCTACAGTGTAAGGGCCTGAGAGCATTGTCTTCCTACCTTAAAGTTTACCACATAGGGACCATGGCGGAGGTCCCTACCGGCCTCCTCTGCCCCATGACCCAAATCCAAACTCTCCACCTTGTCTCACAAAGTCTTTTTCGGGCCCTAAGTGTCAGGTTTCAATCATGACACAGATCATGGCTACATTAGTGTTTGTCCCATCCAAGCTTTTTGCCGATAGCTGGAAAACTTGCTTTCAAAGGCCTAGTTTAGTTGGTCAGACTTCTACTCCATGGTTTATATAGAGAAGACAAGAGAAGGCACCCCTTTGCTGACGGAGACAAAACTTGAGGTGATGTTTAAAGACTAGGATTGGGATGAAAACTATTGTGCTGTAATCAAAGGATGCTGGAGAATACCACCCTGAAAATTATTTCTGAAGACATTCTGAGCATGACTGAGTAAGGAATTCCTAAGATTCCATTGTTGAATCTGAGAAGACAGTGTTGAGTTTGACATGAATCTATGCTGGATAGACTAGCTTCTGATGGTGCTAGGTGAAAAAGTCCTGAGTCCTCGGGTCCCTTGGCTCTCTGCCTTGGCAACAATTTCCTTCTAATTCTGAGTTGGTCATGTGATAGTCTTTGGCTAGTAGTCTCTGAGTAGATAAAGAGCTTGATATTCCTGCTGGCATATAAAGACTATACCTTGGGCAGTCACTGTCCTTCCAGACTAGTACCGACAATGAGACAGGCAGAGCAGACCAGACTCCCAAGCTGTCACTGAAGTCTGGTATCCAGCAAGGCCAGCTATATCCAGCTCCAACCAGTCAAACCATAGCCAATCCACAGAATTCTGAACAAAATGTACATACTATTTGCTTTCAGACATCATGTATGTGAAGTTGTTCATAGTGTAGAAAAGTAGAATTTCCCTTTGAGGATGGCCAACTCAGGAGTAGATTGTATTTCTCTCTGCATCATTGCCATGTTTGAAATCTGTCTGTATTTACTGAACTTCTAGGGTAAAGTGTTATACAGATAACAAACTCTTCATCCCAAATCAAAGCATTCAAAGAGGGGCGGGGAGTGGCTGAAAAAAAAAAAAAACTTTAGAATAAAGGGAGATGAGTCTTCAGACTCAGACTCACTAAGAAATAAACTCCTTCCAGAAAACCGAAATCTGTGTGAGCCATATTGGTCTCTGTTCTCCTGTATCTTGCCTCTCTAACACAGTCTCCGTGAGCTTGCTCTGAGAATTCAGCTGTACAGCTCACATTTTTCTCTTCAGATCCGACATAGTCCTCACTCCTCATACTCATTTATTTGATGACGTTACAAATTTGTGAGAGATGGAAAATCTCAAATGTACAAGAATGTTACTGAGCATATGAAGCCTGAAAACCCATTGGGAAGCTATATATTCATCTAGGGAACAGCTTAGGCACAGGTTTACCAGAATCTCAAGGTCAAGAACTCAGAAGATGGTTCTACAACTTTATGTAAGAGCTCAGAAGAAAGTTTATGCTTCAATTTTTTGTTCTGGATTTCCTTCCAAACATTAGAACATTTGATTTAAAAAAAAATGAGCAGAAGAGGAATAGATGTTAATGAGGCAATTTTGTTTATTAGTTAGATCTTGGTACAAAGTGTGTGTGTGTATATGTGTATATGTGTGTGTGTGTTGTGGTCTAAACAATCAATCCCCAAAACTTACTAATTGGACTACATTGCTACACTCTGAGTTTCTCAACACCATCTATTAAGATAACTCAATAATTATATAGTGTTTATATATTATTAAATATAACAACTATAGATACTATATGATTACAAAGAAATACAATTTTTTTAAATCACCTGAAATAAATATAGAGTGCCCTGAACAATGACTTGTGATTTGTGGAGTAAACTACATATGTGATACTTTTCTATTCTGCTCAGTGCATTTTTTTGTGGCAGGCTTTTGAATTTCTGAGTTTTACTTAAACACAAGCTCCAGCTACTGGAAATGCCCAGAGGGATGTAATTGGAAGTGATGCATGTTCTACTCCCCTCAAACTGACAACCTGGTTCCTTCCTCAGAACCACAGGGAAGCACTTGGGAGACAGTCAGAATTTGAGGAATGACAAAGAAACATAGAGACCAAATTTAAAAGGAGGAAAAGAACATTTTAAAATGCAAATTTCCCATAGTTCTTACCACTGTTAGTCTTAATAATGGATGGCAATGTTTCAACAACTAGGAGCCATAGATTAAGTTTGTGTTAGAATAATGAAATCCTAGAAGAGCATAATCTTCATCAAAAATCAATTTCTTTTCTGCCTTGAATTGCGGTGAGCAGGCCTGAGGGAGCATGGGGTTGTAATGGTCCATCAACAGCTGCTGGGACGAGAAAGCATTGGGTCATGCGTATAGTTGGATGAATATCCACTTCTACATAAATGTTAATGACTTACTCAGAGGGGCCGGCATGGTGGCACAAGCCTGTAATCCCCGCACTCAGGGAGACACAGGCAGGAGGACCACTGTGAATCTGAGGCCAGCCTGCTCTACAAAGTGAGTCCAGAATAGCCAAGGCTACACAGGAAAACCCTGTCTTAAAAAAAAAAAAAAACAGAACGAAACAAAACAAAACAAACAAACAAACAAAGACGCTTTGATGGATATCTTTGGGAAATTGGAAGTGTTGTGAACACCCATGATTTTCCTCAGGGAGAAGTAAGGTGGATGAATATGTGCACATCATTTCATTCATCAACTCCTGAAAGTTTTCCTTCTTAATAAGTAATAATATTTCATTTATGTTTGAGGCTCATGGGAAGGAAGAGTCAGGAAGGTGCCAGGATGAGGCCAGCCCATCACTTTTTCATTGCCCTTCTTGATGGGAATACTGATGAGTACAGAATGGGTCAATGAACACGTAAAGGGCTAGGGAGTTCCCACACTGCCATGACAAGTAAAGAACTAAGCGAGTCTCTCAAGATGCATCAGAGAAGTGAGATCAAAGGCAAACCAGTGTCCTCAGACATACATGGGTAAATAAGGGGAACCTCAATTTCTATGGGCAGAAGCCCTGGCAAGACCAGGCATGGAGAAGGAAAACCTGCAGCATAGCTGAAAATCGCTGAAGACTCTGTGTAGACAACCCAGAAATACATGTGGGAAGAGGAGTCCACCAGGAGCCTCCAAACTTTTATTAGCTCTGCTTCCAAAGGTACACCAGGTTTCTATGATTTAACAAATAACAACATTCTTTGATGAGACAGTATTTTATGTAGATAGCATTCCCTTTGCACACTTGAACTCACAGTAGCTGTATGAGTAACACCAGCCCAAGATAGAGCCAGCCAAAATACAAAATAGAGCATAGGTGAGGAGGGGATCGTTGTTCTTCATTTCCCTGCAGTCGGGAAAGCAGCTGTAGGCTTCCAGACAAAGAACCGAGGGACCCCCAAGATCAAAGGTTCCGTTTCTCTAGGAAGAGCTACAGCACTTCAGGTTGAGGTTGCTGTACTAGGCAAGGCTCAGGTCTCATGGGGGAGGTGGAGATGAGTTTTCCACCCGCTGTTACCTTCAGCTCTTTTAAATGAGATTACTGGTGTCAGATGACAATGGAAACTCGGGTGCTCCAGAAGCCTGTGATAATACCAAAGTATTATAGCCCTTCCCCTAAGCTGCTGTATTAACGGCGGCAGGGGTACAGGGAAAAGCTCCTGCTGGAACACAGGCCTGTCCAGGCCCCGTTGGTGGGAAGGCAGGTCTGGTGAGGCTCAGACCCAAGAGCGGGGGGGGGGGGGCGGTAGTTCAATGACAAATTTCCAGGGAGGAGGAGAGCCCTCCCTTTCCCAGAATAAATGGAGTCTCAGGCAGTCATGGTGGAAAGCAATGGTATCCACAGCATTTTATATTTTGTGAAATCAGGCATTTACAAACCTTGGGCAATGGGAGGGGTTTCAAGGGTGAATGTATTTGATTTGCCTGAGCTGGAGGTGCCAGGGAGACTTGATTTATATGTAGTGGTTCAGTCCCTCATTTATTCACAGTAGCAGTCACAAGAGAGCACAACACTACTTATCCTACCTTTGGGGAGAATGTCGAGGCACAGTTAAAGGGCACTGCAGAAAGCCAAGACATCCTACTGGCATAGGGTGGGGATCTCCAGGAATCCCTGGGCCATTGCTAAGCGGGTTTCTTGTCAGGAAAGTGTTGGGTCTGTAATCTTCCCTGAGACTATCTGACACTGCTAACAGGATCTGAGGTTCCCCAGATCAGGCAAAGAGAGAACCCCACAGAGAAAGGGAGTCTGTCATTGTAGACCAAGCTCAGAGACTATCCAGAAATGCCAGGCTTTGACCTTACCACAAAAGTCTCACAGGGATTGCAAACTCTACCTGAGAAGCTGTGAAGAATATTGGATACTGGGGAGGGGCCAGCCAGTTTCCTTCAGCCTCTGAGAGAGTCACTATGTGCTACTAGTTGGTCCTGCACCCACGAACATACAGCCAGTACTAAGCAGACTCATTTGGTTTAAAGCTAAGAGCACGTGAGAAGATGGTGGAAAAGGTAGGGGAGGAAGTGGGGCAAAGAGAAAAGAGAATAAGAGTTGGATTTGATCGAAACCATTATATGCATGAGTACATTTCTCCAACATAAAAAAAAAAAAAAACCAACCAAACAAAAAAACCCACAACCTACCAATAAGTGTAGTCCTCACCTTTCATCAAGGAAACTTGTTACAATAGATGAGACTATTACAGAGAACCCCAACCAATCGAAATGGAGGCTTGGGGAGCCCAGTTCTGATGGATAGATCTTCCAGTCAGGCCTGCTCCCAAGGCCCTGGGAACACTGTGGAAGTGGGGAAGGTTGTAAGTGCTGGAGGATCAGGGAGTTTGCTGTAAGGCTGTGTTTTTAGGAATGCCATAAGCTACTCGCTAACATGACTGCACAAACATGACCCGAGCAAGGACAGCAACAACAGCCATGGCAGAGTGGACAGGGAAAACCCCGTGGGGCCTCAAACCTACACAAAAGGCATAAACGACTAAGAAATGATAAAAGTTGAGGAAATAGTCTTCTGCAGGGAAGAGCACACCGATTGGTTATCTGATACCAAATGGTCAGCCCCAAAAGCACAATATACCAGTAACATTATACAGACAGAGCAAGTTATATTTGGGAATATATATGAACAAACATATAAATATATGCCTGTTAACACCAATTAATAAAAAAAGTGGCATGAATTTGAAAGCGTGCAAGAAGGCATACATGGAAGGAGGAAAGGGAAGAGGAAATGACATAATTGTAATCCCAAAAATAAAAGACCAGATATTTTTAAAATCCCTATATTTAAAATATTTTAAAACTGTATTTAAAATATGTGATTAACTTTTTTTTTTTTTACAATAAGACCTGCATTCAGGAGAAACTGTTATTACAAAATGCAAAATACTGGGATTTTTCTTCACCAGATACTAACCAAAGGGAGTTCATGCAGTAGGTACCAAGTCTTAGCATAGAGCTAGGGCAGGTCACTGTGAGCACTGGCCTGGTGATAGCCTCACTGTTTGCAGTTAGGAATGAGGGCATCCATAGGGATGCTGTGAAATGTGGCCAACCTCAGTCTCACTGGCTCTGGCAGCTTGAACAGCCTGAGGAAAGGTGTTCCAGCTCTTCCCAAAGCTGGAAGTGATGTGCACCTAATCTAGAGCCTGTCCCATAGATACACCAGGGTCACAGAGGGCAACAGTCCCCCCAAAGCCAGCTCAGATATAATTTATCTTGGTGTTGTTCATGACTATGTCATGAGATCACCGAGCAGAGCAATGTTTCAAATATGCTTCAGTTATTAAAGGAACCATGTCTATATAAGAGACTTCTATGAAAAAAGGGGAAGAGAAGAGGAAGAAAGGAAGGAAGAGAAGAATAAAAAGAAAATCAAAATTTTGCAGTGCTTTAATGGTCACTGTATTGCCAGCGAGGTAATTTACTTTCCCTCCAGGGCAGAAGGCAGTCTGGAACTAGAGTGTATTTTTGCCTAGCCATCTCCATGAACTCCAGTCAATTCCCTCAGCACCTGTGGAGCTTATGTCTAAACTACACTTCACTTATTGTGGGCTGTCTGGCAAATATTGGGTTTTTATACATGTGCTTCTTTTTTTCTAAGATCAGCTCTACTCTAAGAGCCCAATATCAGCTCATCTCTATCTTCTTTTCTTTGTAAAAACATAATATTAGTAAAATGCTCAGCATCTCTAGGCACTGCTCCAAAGGTCGGGGAGCACACAGAGATGGCTGAGAACCATGGGCTCTGTGAGGGAAGAGCCAGACTTGGTTAAATGTAGTACTATGCCTGAACCTCAGTGAGCTCATAGGCTTGTGATTCTTTAGGAAGTTAACACTGCACTGACAGCACCATTCAGAGTCTTACATGCCAGGGTTTCTCTAGCGTGTGACTGTGTTTATGTAGAAATATTCCCATCCTACTTCATAGAGGCACCTAGAGACTATTAGCAGAGGAGAATGGTTAATACCCCAAGGGCAGAAGAAAAAAATACAAATATTATGTTATATTATGTATCAGGATATATACACCCTTTGACATTTACTTTACAATAGCATTTACCCCAGCTGAGAAGAACATTGTCAATCTTAGCTTAATCTTGTCTTAAAAACCCATCAGTCAATCGGCCATTTCAGAAGGCAGAAATGGAATCAAAGTACACAGGAGCCTTCTTGGTGGGCAATTGCAGACCCAACTTCCATGGACACAGTTCACAGACTAATAAGCAGGGGGAGCCTGAACCGCGCATCTACTTTACACACCACCTTAGAGATCTGTTTCTCTCACAAATAAAATTTTAAATAACGTGCTAGTAAGATGAGAGAGATGGCGTTTCAGTGCGTCTAGTTAAGCCCTGTCATTTAAATATGAATGTCTCTCTTCCTCCACATTTCATGAATGCTATGCTTATGGAAAGCAAGGTATCACTCTTAAGGTACAGGCAGGAAAGAGCATATCCTTAGCCATTTTCATTATAGGTGTTTGATGAAGGGACCACCTGCAGGGATGAGGACAGGGTTAAAAGAACAATGATGCTGGGAGCATCAGAGATTAGAAGCACTGCAAAACAGCTATCACCCAGGATCAAGGGAAAAGAGGTTATCAAAGCCCAGGGATGGGGAGGGAGGGGGAGGGGGAGGGGGAGAGAGAGAGAGAGAGAGAGAGAGAGAGAGAGAGGCAGTGGAATTAAAAGAGGCTTGTTTCATGAACTGGAGCCATGGGGTAAACAGAGCCTTTATCAGAACCTGGATCTGGATTTTTGAGGTTGGCAACGAGAACAGGAGAGTTTGAAGAATAGGCAGGGAAGGCAAGAAAGAAATATTTAGCTAATTCTTCCCATTTCTAAAATCATTCCCAACCACTCCCATATTCTGTAGACCAACTCAAGCAAAAGGCAAGCCTGTAGAAATCCCTTCCAGGCAGGACAGTAGAGAAAGCAAATGACACAGGGATCGATCAATGACTGGTAGAATCTGAGGTTCTTAGCTACATCTGTGCTCTCCTGTACTGTTGTGGCAGCGTGAAAAGTATGTTCATCAGCTGGGGTATAGGGTTTACACTTTGCTGTAGCATGATTCTACCAGGGAGGCATCACAGCCTTTAAATGTGATGATGATTTTGAGCCCAAACCTAGCAATCAGTGCGACCAGTTGGGAACTTTCACATCCCAGTTTGTTCCAACATTTGCCAAGTTCCCAGAGGCTCAGTAGATCAACTGGAAGACGAGTTTGTTTTTGCCAGTTTATACAAAGTCTCTTCCCTTGACCCTCTATGATCTCACACTTGATATTCTCTAAGAATATCACATACACCATATAGAATTCCTTAAGTCAGAACAATGAAAATTCACACAATTATAAAAAACAAACAACAACAACAAAAAACTCTAGGCTCACTGGGAGCTGAATTACTTATGACTTATAACAAGCTGTCCTTTTCATCTTAATGTTTTATTAATCAGTCCTCTTCAATGTCATATGGTACATGTAGACATTATTATTTTTCAAGGTCACTATGTGTTTTGGTATGTGCGTGCACACACACACACACACACACACACACACACACACACAGAATGTTTCCAATACCTGAGGGCCATTTTGACAGTAAGTGGTGTCTGTGACTTTACTCAAATACCCTTCAAGGACATCAAACATTTATTTGGCATGTTCAAATCATCAAGAGCAACTGATGTGGAAAATAAAGACTGGAGTTTCTTATGAAAAAGAGTCACTCAGCCTTCATTGTAAATATGTTCCGAAGGCTAATATACCTGGAAGAGCTGGCAGTATGGTCAGAATACAGAGCATCTTCAAACAGCAGCATTACACAGGCCTAGTGTATTGTGGGGAAAAATATATAAAATATACATATATATACATATATTTGTATGTATGTGTATACACACACACTTATATATATATGATAGATATATGAACATATATCTATATGAACATATATCTATAGTTCATATATGGTTATATATATAGTTATATATAGTTCATATATACAGTTATATATATATATAATTTATATATAGTTATATATATATTCATATATACTACATATATATAAGAACTAGAGTCTGGTACCTGAAGACCTGGGTCAAATCCAGATACCAAAACACGAAAGGCCCCTGGTGTTTTGCATCATATTGTTCTACCTAAGCCTTTGTCAGAAACCGACTGTGGTCAAGAGGGATTTTAGCCTTGCTCTGATTTCCATTCAAGAGCAGGGAACCCAGCCCTTTCTTGGAAGAAGTCCTTAGTACTTTACCAATATGCTCAATTTTCTGTCAGGCACATGAAATCACTGTTTGACACCAGTACCGCCTGCGATGTTCACCTCTTTTTGTATTGATTTATCTGCTAACCTTGATGAGGGAGTCTTAGATGGCAGATCGGTCATGCAGCAGGCGA
This sequence comes from Psammomys obesus, assembly GCF_907164565.1. Lineage (NCBI taxonomy): Eukaryota > Metazoa > Chordata > Mammalia > Rodentia > Muridae > Psammomys > Psammomys obesus. The sequence goes on from NW_026586816.1 coordinate 7,992,085, forward strand.
GGGCCATTTCATAGAGTGACAGCTTGCATTTGTGATTGACAGTCACCTTGCACCCGAACTGCCTGGGATCTGCAAAACATCTTGAATCTCCTTCCAAGAAATAGCAATTTTCCTACTTTGCAGTGTCTTTGTTTAGGAATTAGAGAAAGCATCACTATAAAACAGCCTGCTTCCTTATTTACTGTGGCATGCACAGGCTGTCATATTCTGTCACCCAATCAGTCAGGAAGGATTGCTTCTATATGCCAACCTCTGTGTCGGGGTCTCTAGACAAGGAAAGGAAATCTTAAGCCTTAGAAATTGGATAGAGGGAACACGCACACACACACACACACACACACACACACACACACACACACACACCCTGAGAGAAGTAATAACAGCATACACTTTTTATTTTAATGGTCTATCCTGCATGCCATCTGCTTCATCAGTGGACTTCTGGTAGACAAGCCTAAACATGCTAATTTATGCGTCTTCCTCTGACCAAGGCCTTTCTCTGGTCCCTGGAGGAAGCAGAAAGATGCTTTGCTGGAATACAGAAGAGCTGATGGAATGCTAACATCCTGAAGGATAATCCCTACCCAGGAGGTGATGAGAAGTAACGGATAAATGCCTCAAGCTTTCCTGACCTACCGTGGCATAGCTGTACTACAAGATCCACGTGGCTTGGTTGTTTCTAGATCTCTGTGTTGGGTTCTCACCGCTGTTGCAAAAAACTGTTACAATCTTGAAGACTGAACACGAATACATGGCCTTATTGTTCAAAAGTCCAAAACTCTAAAATACATTTCCACTCACATAAAATCAAAACATGAGATGACTACACTTCTTTAGGGAAATTCTGTGTCTTATGGTCTCCAGTTTGCAGAGGTCTCCTTTAACCCTTAGCTCAGTGTCATGTCACTGTGACCTCTGACCTCATTTCACATCCTCTCTTTCAGTTTCTGGTGTTACTTCCTCTGATTTCAGCCCTTCCACCTTTGTCTTAGAATGCCCAGTGATTATGCTGAGCCAGCCTGCATACTTCAGAATCCCTTCATATCAACACCTTTCACTTAATCAGTCTGACAAAGTGCCTCTTGCCACGTGAGGAAGCATGTGCATGGGTTTGGTAGGTTAGGATGTGGGGCCACGAGTCGGCTTACCATAGTCTCTAATAAGATGAGCCTGAGCTACCCACAACAGTAATCAACTGTTTCCTGTTCTTTTCTTGTTTTTGCTTTTCCATTTCCCCCTCCCTCGCAACCTCTCTCTCTTTCCTTTCTTCCTCTCTCCCATCATCCCTTACTCTTTGCACTTTCCCACATCCCTACTCCTAATATGGGATCCCATCTGTATATAATCAGTCTTTCTGGATCACTTCGCAAACTTCTTTCATACAAACATTTTGACAAATTAAGACACCCACTGTCAATCACATTATTTGGTAAGAGTCATCCAAATACAGACCTGCAAAAGAAATAGAAGAGAACAAAGTCTACAGAAATGAAGGTAATGGAGAATGTCAATCCTGAGTTCTAGAATATGCCATAATGAAGGAAAAATTTAATATATATTTTAAAGAATTTGAGCATTTGATAATATTCTGTGTATAATATGAGATTCACCTAAGATTGTAGGTGTTTGAGCCCATATATATTGAATCAAAAGAAGCACCACAATGTTAACATCAAATGTTTATTAAAGCCCTTCTCATTCTTACCTATACGTATATGACCTAGAGTTGTCTAATGCCTACAAACATAGTTTCTCCTCAAGCACTCCAAAGTCCCTGTAATACCTTACAGGAGGGTCTTTCTGGTTCTCATTTCTACTGCTGAAGTAGCATCCAATGGAATCAGTGCATATTGAGGATTAAATATGGTGAGAGCCATGTCTGCTAGTTGAGAAAGGTATCAAAATCAGGACTGCATGTAGCTGTGTTTAAAAAGTTAATATACTTACGCGAGAGACAAAAAAAAAATGTTGATTTTAAAAAAGGAAAAAATCTATTAAATCTTGTTTGGTTTATAAAGTGCACATATCACCTGTCATACTGTGGCCAGCACAGTCTCGCATTCTGGAGGAATGACTCTGAACACAGTGCTGCCGAGGATGTAGACCAGTGAAGTCTTGGGGATGCCTAACTCATTGCTTCACTTGCATCTTCTGCTCTTGCGTGTTCAAGAACTCTGCAGCAGAAGCATCTACATCTGAAGTGAATCTCTACAACATTTGCAGATAGTGTGCCTCAGGTGTAGAACAGGACTCCTGTAAGATGGCAGAGGACGTTGCTCAGTCGCCCTAGAGAGGTGTGTCTGTGGGAACAGCCTGCCTTGCCTTGGGTTAACAATTTCAGAGAGGAAGTGAGGGCTACGTGCTGCAACAATTTCCCCATTCCCCCCTCCCCTCCCCCTTGTTAAGGGTCAAAGCCATCTTTCTCCCCACCCCCATTCCTGAGTTTCCTGTGGGAGAGAGGCTGGCCCCTGACGTAGGCTCTAACAGACACTCCCATCTGCTGAAGGTCAGACTTCTTTCTGCCTTGCCTTGGAAATCTAACACTCATAATTTCTTCTAGTAAATACAAAAAAATTACAGTAAATAGAAAGTTCAAAAGTTTTAATGTGCGATAAGGCACTAGATTATATTTGAAAATATTCTAAAGCTACAGAAAATTAAAAGATCTTCCTATAATTGCCCAGATCTGAGCATCAAAAATGTCTACCACTTTAAATTACCAAATGAGTCCAAAATTTAAATATTTTCACAATTATATTATGATTATGTTGTAATAATTATATTTATGGTAAAATTAGATAGCATTATTGATGCAAACAATGGAATGAGCTAATGGAGAGACAATGAATGAAACCAAACATCAGTAACTTATTGTTACTTTAACTGTAAGTATATAAAAAGTATATATGGTCTTAGACATTTGCTTGTTTTCCCAGGCTGCATGGCATAGACATAGTGGGAGAGAACAGGTGATTCTTTCTCATCTGCTCCTTGTTTTTATTCTCCTCCACTTCCTTCCTGTATCTTATCTTGCATATCATGGGAAATACAGGTGGCTTATTTTTGTCCTGTATGGATGTTGGAGGGAGTATAGAAAGCAAAAATCTGGAAGTAGAAAATTTGGCTAATAAGGAACATTGACTTGGAACATTTTCCACCAACATGAATTGCTCCTCAAATGTTTGGAAATGTATTTTCCCATAAACCTCACCAGCAATTATCCAACATCAGAGAGAGAGAGAGAGAGAGAGAGAGAGATTCCAGTGATCTCATTGACAAGGTTTGCACCCTACTTGGGCAGACATGTTCCCATTCATTTTATAAGTTGTGGTGCATGCTGGTACATACAGGAGACATACCCTCGACATACAGAGAGCAAGTGATTTGGCACCTCTCTTGCCAGAATGATATATATATATAATAATGAAGTTCTAAGTCTAACTCTCTGACAGAGATGCTACAAGGCTGTATTATTACAATAATATCTGAGAGATAAAACAAAGCCATATGGAATCTCATTATCTTGTAAGCTAGTTAAAAAGCCTAACAAAAAAAAAAAAAAATTGGACAGAGATGTCCTGCATGGCTGGATAATGGTCTTTCCAGAACCCACAGACTATTAAAAAACCTAATGCCAGTTATTAGATACTTCCTGATGACTTGTTGGATCAGAAGACCCTAGCAGATCCCCGAAATAATATTATAGGATATTGCCCTTGTTCTTGGTTCTCTACTGCTCTTGGATGATAGGGTCTATTCTTGAAGATACCACAAAGTTTGTTTGGTGGGCATAGAGCAAGCAAGCTGGAACTGAGCTGGAGACTTCCTCTTTACCAGCTGGTTTTTGGTAGCGCCAGAAAATGCCATCCAGGTCGCTGGAAAAGAAAATTCCTCAGCAACTACATCCAGCTGTGAGCCCTGGAAATGACAGTATCTGCCTGCCGGGAAAGGCATGTCCACTACTGCAAGAGTGGAGTGAGCCTTCTGGGTGTAGCCAGCTGCTTTCTGATTGAGCTTTATTTTTGCTCTAGGGAAGGAAAGCACGAGTGGTACTGTAAATCTGTTCTAAAGCCTGTGACTGAGGAGGTCTTAGGCTGTAAGGGAACACCTACTACTGTTGTTTTGCTATATAGGTGAGATGACAAACTCCATTCTAAATATATTCATCTTTACATATTAGTATTGATGAGACACGCTTCTATTTACAGTGAGCCACGGTTAATACAGAGAAAAATCTAATTGTGAAAGTTCTGGGAATGAGGCACTGCTAAATGCTCAGTACAATATGGGATATCTATGTTACCCTCACCAAGGCTTAGGACATGGCACAGAAGAAAAAAAATGCAGGACCCAAGATCCAGGGATAGAAAAGAATGACATGAAATATCCTCGGCATAATAGAACTTTTCCACACATGAACTTACAGGTGCAGTAGCAACCTACAGAAGGCTTAAACAAGACTCTGGGGTCATCGACATTTCAGAACGGGAGAGGGAGACTCACAAGGCCACGCCTCTCCCTCAGAGCTCTAGGAAGCCACTGGTTACCAGGACAGGGAGAGTCATGTTCATCAGTAGTAGCTGCTTGTCAACTGCTCTCGCTTAAGCAAGAAACTTACCTCCTATGCTCACGAAGACAACAATAATTAAATACAGGAGGCCACAGGAGACAACAGCAGGACACTCAGAAGAAGAGTTGTTGGGAAGAAGAAAAGTTTTGGTAGGAGGAAGAGAGAATATGAATGAAAACTAAGGGAGAATACAATGAAGATGTAATATATATGCATATACATATAATGAAACTATGAAAGACATTTTTTAAAAAGTGCAAAAGGCATACTAAAAATAAAAATGCAACCTTTAAGCTGAAGTATTAATCAAACATGAAGATGGTAGACACAAGATTTATGATAAAGAGTTAACATTAACAGCTAATAATATTACTATGTGCTTTTGTTTTCAGAGTGTTTAATTGCTGAAATCACTTCAGTTCTCCTGGCACAATAATTTAAGATAAAACAGAATGATAGTGAACCCATTTTGTAGTGCAGCAAACTGAGCTTCACAAGGACATACATTTGCCTGAACTTACAAAACTAGTTAATATTGGTTAAACCCAGACTTGACATGGTCAATTGGAATTACAAAGACATGCTCTATAAAACACAGACATGTTTTTATTATTACAAAAAAAGAAGAAGAAAGAAAATACCCACAGGGTAATTGTTCTTCTTAAAATTCATATAAAAGTGTCGTTTAACTTTTGAGGAATATCTCATTGAAAGACACACAAATCTGAGGAATGAGCCCAAGTGGGTAGCACTTGGAAAGTAATGAGAAAACTCAAAGCTGAGGAGGAAAGCAAGTCTTGGAACTTGTAAACGGATACAGATGCCTTTCTGTCAGTCTAGTTTGAAGCCTAAGGTAGTTGGCCAAGTCATTGTAGCATTAGCACCAGCTACAGTTATTGAGAACACATGCGAAGGTGGAGTGCTTTCAAGGTTAGGGACAGCAAAGACAAGATTATGTCCAGAAAATGGAACCAATGATAGCGATAGCCATTATAAACAGGCGAAATGTAGTGTCAGCTGATTGGTTTCTATTGTCATACATGTCTTCAGCAAGTCCCTCCCTGATAAATGATAAATGAGGGAGACTGCCATTTAATCCAGTTCTATTCTTCTCCAGCTCCTGGTGGACATATTTTAAAACCAAAAGAGAATATTGATGGTCATATATATATATATATATATACACACTTCTTGCCTTCTCATTGAATAAATATTTCTCAAAAACAAGAACAACAACAAAAACCCTATTCTGTGCTATACTCTACCCTCCCCAGAATCTTATAGGCTATTCAGAATTCTTTTTTCCCCATTCAACAACTACCTCTTTAGGCCTTACTATTTTAGTTCCATTTTAGTATGATTAAGCCCAAAAAGTCACATAACTAGCATCGGGCCATACAACAACAAATATATAAAGCTGGGTCAGTCTGCAGATGTGAGTTCACGAAAGTCTGTTCTTCTTTTTAATGACAAGACAATAACCTAAAAGCATGACATGCATTCTACAAACCCAAGGAAAAGAAAGACAATTAGCAGATTACGGATGGAGAGTAAAGAATACTTGATCAATGACAGTTTCTAGGAGAAACATTTATGATAAACCTCAGAGTGACAAGGTTTCAATTTCAATAAGAAGTAGAGAGGGAGATTACAAAGAGTTGCTATGAGCCAAAGCACAGCGGCTGAGGCCTAAGGCCATAGAAACTATAGTCATACGAAAAAAGATTGGGATGTATGAAAAAATAATAATAAAAGCAGGTACCAAAGTAATAAGAAACTGGATAAACTTTTATGGTAGCAGGAAAGGGAAAAGCAGAGAATCTCCAGCAGATGTGATTTGAAATAAAAATGTGAAGCTAGTTTGCAATTAGTTACCTGTGGGGACTAGGGCAAAGATCCAGTTAGAAGTAACCGGGGGTTCACGTTTTCAATAATGGTTTTGCCATTAACAGAGGTGGGGATTACAGGAAGTAGAAAAAAAAAGCAAGATCAAACAAATTTGAGAGCAGAGAACACATATAACGTGAACATATCTGAAATGTCGAACCTGAAGAATGTATCATTCATAAATTTGTAATTAGGTAAGTGTAAGTTCTCAGAAAGAAGTAAGGGGAAAGGACAAAAGGGAACCAGGGAAATACAGCACATTTCAAGAAAGAAGCACAGTGTCAAAGCACTAAGAGCTATAGAAAATAGGAAGAGGGAAAGAGGATTAATAATATTATGAATATCTGACCATTCCCATGTCCTAGACCTGGATACACATTTTGAGAGAACCCTTTTAGGGCTGGCTCAGTGATAAGATCGAGGTCATGGAAGCAGTGGGAGTTAGACTGGTGAGCAGAACCTGCAGCCCTGCATTCTGTAATTTACAGTGTAGTTGTGTGCAGAAGGCAACAGGGAGAAGTTGATCAGGATACAAATGAAGTGATGGTCTTGTTTGGCATTTAAATAAAAAGATCTCATGCAGAGGGAAACAGTTAGTGTGGAAAGGGTTCAAAAGGAGATAGACAGTTGAAAGAGCAACAGCCTGGACAGAGGAACAGGGAGTTAGGAGTGATTGCAGGAGCAGGGTTGCTGGCTGTGAGGCAAAGTGGGGCATATTTACTCTTCTAGACAGAAAGCAAAAAGGGAATGGATAAAAATACACTATAAAATGTGATGGAGGACAGGAAAGAAATTAAAAGTCCCACGACAAAGTTGCATTTATCTCATTTTAGAGAGAAATTAAGTAATCTACAAAGTAGGCCTGACAAGAAACAAGGTTAGTATAGAAGTTTTATTAGAATGTAAAAACCCAAAGGTGTAAGAGTCAAGTAGACATGAAATATTAGTTCTCTCAGGTCCTGAATTAGCTAACCACTGCAGCTTTGAAGTTATGCGAAAAGAAACGGGGAGAACACTACCTATAAATCTGGGACTCAAACAGATGAAAATCACACAAAACACTGAACACTCTGGCCAGTATAGCAAGTACTCTTTTCTCCACCTACCTTTGCTTGAGTTCCTCGGGGAATAATGGAATTACAGACACTACAGGCTGCAGTGACTAATCAGGCGTGGATAGGACTACCGACTGGCGCCGAAGCCCTGTGAGGAACAAGAACATGGGTGCACAGGGAGCGACACAGGGCTGTTCTGTTATCTTTACACTAACTGAAGAGATTTTCAAAACGTGGCCAGCAGGGTTTCTCTGTGGTGAGGGGCTTAAGCGACTGACAAAGAAAGAAAAGAAATTAGTCACAAATTTAAAATAAGCACCTATTTTAACCTTTTTAATATGACCAGCCACAGAAACCAAGATAGTCAAAGGAACAAAAAACATATTATGAGAGATTGAGATACTATGGATAAATAAGGAAAGGAAGCATGCCAAAATCAAGGCATCATGAGGTCCCAAGGTCTGAAAGGAGACAGGTAAGAACTGTGATAGTGAGGAAGCATAGTCTGAGAAGAAGAGTAGGCACTCAAGAGCTTGTGTGTGCAGAACCTGTAGATGATAGTATAGTCTTGGATGACAGCTGAGACATGGCGGCAGGGGTCGGGGGTCGGGGGTCGGGGGCGGGGAAGAGGAGGGTGGGACACCAAAGTGCTACAGTGGGATGAAACATGCCCAGAAATGAGTGTAGAGGGTACCCAGGTCCCCGTCACTGGGACAGAGCCCTGGACTGCAAGTATTGAACACAGATAAGAAAGGAGGGAAGCCATGCTGGGCATGGGCAGAGAAAGACCGGCGGCATCTCTACAGCACCATGAAGAGGTCTTGTGAATGAATGAGAAATCTTCACAATACACATGGAGATAACAAATCATTAGTTACTCTTGAAAGCCTAGAGGAGGTGGCATCTCAGGCTTTTTTTTTCATAAGGGGATGAAGGAAAATAAAGTGAGATATAGAGAAGGAAATTCACCAATACACACACACACACACACACACACACATACATACTTAGTTCTGAAAAACGTGAAAATGTGAGGGATTGTCGGGAACAAAGGGAGTCATGAGTAAGAGATGTCCCAAGTCAATGTACAGTGATGAAATTTGCACAGATATGTCAAGATCCGTAACCCCAGACACACAGAAAAACAGTGGAGCTCCCAACTCCCCAAGGTGAGGCTAGAGGGACGCTAAAGCATTTCCTTGGCCTGTGTGACAATGTTGATACTGTGTTCAGAAAATGCCCAGTGTAGATTTATGACATGATGACTATCCCCCTCTAGAAGCTACTCTCACTGAGATTAGCTAAGCCTGGCCCATATTCCTGGGACTATAACAACCCTGCATGTCTGTGCGTGATAATCCCGACTCCCTGCTAATGCTCCATGACAAGCACGGTAAGCTTCCATGGTGCTGAGGTTTCTCCATCTGCGCCGAGTCCATATGATTCCAGATTTTGTGTGTTTGTCTTTTTCTTCATTCCCTCTCTACTCTAAAGCTGCCCCTGGAACTGTGCTGCACACGGCAAAGAACTACAGAGCTCTCCGCTTGACAAGAATCTCCTGGAGGGACCCTCCCTGTGAGTACCAGGGCAAGCTGCTTTATGTGTCTGTGCTTCTGGAGAGCGGAAAAAGCAAACTGGCTTCATATTGTTTGGAGGAAGAAATAAACTTCACTGCAAAGCTTTTAGAAAGGGCCTTACACAGAGTAAGTGCTTGTCACGTCACCATTGCGAGGAACACTCCAATGAGCTCTCTAAGCCCATTTGTGTAAACCATGATCTCTTCTTTATACTCCATCATCTGTCTCAAATGTGCCACTCAGTCCTCTGAAAATGCTGTCTGGGTTGCTTTCACAGCTATACTGCAATCACCTGTCTCTAGCCCCTCACTTTCTTACGGTCTGCACCCCTGCAATAATCACCATGCAATGGCTGTCTCTGTCTCCCTGTCCTTGTCTCTCACCTGTGCCACCAGGCTTCCCTTTCCTAGGACACATGCTAGGGTTCTCAAGTTTAAGCTGTCACCTAATTTCTCTCACTTTGTCTACAGACTTTCTTTTTCAGAGCCTACGTGTTTTTCATAGATAATGCCACTCGTCTTAGGGTTTCTATTGCTGCAGTGAAACACCATAACCAAAAAGCAAGTTGTGGAGGAAAGTATTATTTGGATTACATTTCCATATCACTGTTCACCATTGAAAGATACCAGGACAGGAATTTTAAAAAAAGGCAGGAATGTGTAGGCAGGAACTGATGCAGAGGCCGTGGAGGCATGCTGCTTTCTAGCTTGCTCACCGTGGCTTGATTAACCTGCTTTCTTATATAACCCAGGGCCACCAGCCCCGGGAGGCACCACCCATAATTGGCTGGGTCCTCTAATCACTAATTAAGAAAATGCCCTGCAGGTTTGTGTACAGCCTAATTTTTCTTCCTGTTTGCTTTTTTTTTTTTTTTTTTCAATACAGGTATCTCTGTGTAGCCCTGACTGTCCTAGAACTCACTCTGTAAACCAGGTTGGCCCAAACTAACAAAGACCCACCTGCCTTTGCCTCCCAAGTACTGGGATTAAAGGCTGCTTATCATTGCCATCTTGGAGGCATTTGTGTGTGTGTGTGTGTGTGTGTGTGTGAGAGAGAGAGAGAGAGAGAGAGGGAGAGAGAGAGGGAGAGAGAGAGAGAGGGTTTCTCTCTGTAGCCTTGGCTGTGCTGGACTCACTTTGTAGACCAGGCTGTCCTTGAACTCACAGAGAATCTGCCTGCCTCTGCGTCCCAGAGTGCTGGGATTACAGGTATGCGCCACCATGCCCAGCTGGAGGCACTTTCTTAATTGAGGCTCCCTTCCTTTCAGATGACTTTTGCTTGTGCAGAGTTTACATACAGCTAGGCAGGACATCACCATAGATCCCAAAAAATTTGAAGCAAGATGCAAACCACTAGTAATACTGAAAAAACAGCAGAGCTCTGCAAATGGAACAATATCAGGGCAATCATTTCACTTATACTAAAGATATCAACAAAGCAATGCAGCAAATTATTTCATTGATTTAAATCAACAATCCCTCCCTCTTTTTTTCTGATTGAGTACAAATGTGGGAGAAATATTGTTCTCATTCCCCACTGTATGGACAGAAGTGAACACAGCCCTGGCACTTGGAGCAAATGTACCTCTTGCATTTCTTACTATGTCTGCACCGATTTGAGTCAACAGCTATTTGATTCCTTCTTCTTCTGACAAATTCATCAAACACATGAAGCACATTCCTACAAGATTACACTGGACAAGTACCTTCACAATAAAGAGATCTGGCATAAACCAAGGGTCAAATTAATTTCTCTGCATTCCACTTTCCTTATCTATAAAATTGTGATGACCATGGAGAGGTGGTAGAGGGTAAACCAAGGTAAACTGCTGTATTCCTATCTGGTTTTGGCTCTCTGAGGAGCTGAGATTAAATAGAAATTTGGGTATAGAGGACAAATCCAAATGAATTTATTTGGAGGACAATGTCAGTTACTGCTCTGAGCAGTTGAGACCAAGTCCCAGTAGAGTGCTTTGGGTAATAGTTTGGGGCAATTGGGGCACACATTTAGGAATTATCTTGCTGTAGCAAAAGAAAAAGATACTTCCCAAATCTTAGCATCAATCAATACAGTGTAGTTTATATGTTCGTGATGGTACAAAACAGAACCTTGACATTGTAATTAGTCCCAATCTTCAACAGTAGATTATAGTTTGAGGAACAACGAAGGTTCTCCATGGTGGGCGACTTTCAGGGAATGGCAAATGGAAAGCGGAAGTTTGCACTGACAGCATCTACCATGGAATTTGGCTCTGTACTTGTCACTTAGTACACACATTCAGCAAATGACTACAAATTAGTACCATGTCTGTGAAGCTTTGGTCCATTAAGAAATGCTCTTGTTTGATAAACAAGGTTTAATTTCAACTTTTATAGGCTCTAGGGATGCCTTAGAGCACATTCAAGAGCTTCAGTATTCTAACTCTGAAATATTCTTAAAGCTAAATGAATTGGGAGGGCTGCTTACAGAGTGAGTTTAAATACATTAAAATGCACTTTGTATTTATAGCCCAATCCCTTTGTTCTTCTCCAAGTCTTTTTGTTTCAAAGCTTTTCACACTAGGGCTGTCAAGGGAAGAAACAAAAAGCAAACATCTAGGAACTCATGTGACCTAGAAGGGACACAGCAGGAAGGAATAGGGAAGAGTACGAGCAGCAATGATATGCCCAGAGCAACAGAGCATTATAAAGAGCTTAATCATTTTACATGTTTTGTTAGCTACTGCTCCAGCTCCTAACTATGGCAGCACTAACGTACTGTAAGACCGTAGGTGAACCACATCACCCTGTGCTCGCTTACCAGCACTGCTTCACACCAATATCTGTGTTTAGGGAGAACCCTCAACACAGTACTTGAATCACTTCCTGAATCATTAGCTGACTTGACTAATTTCCCATATCTCTCACTTTAGGACAATTTAGAAGCCTGGCCAATCACTGAATCATAAGACTGCCACGGAACAAGCTAAAGACACTAAAGTGTACATGGTAAATGGATGAGTGAAAGAATGAGAAAATAAATTAATTAAGGCAAAGACCTGTGTGGAATGCTCGGGATCTGCCCTGCTCTGGCCAACAAGTTTGAGGAAATCTTTGAAGTAGCAATTCCCCATTACCATCATCCCCTAACATTCTTCTTCTCTTAGGCCACTTTGTTCAGTTTTATTCAAAGTATATGAAGCCTAATCAAATTACGCCGTGCACTATTTCCTTTCTGCCCTTCCTTAGTATACTGAAAACTCCTCATGAGCCAGAATTATGTTAGTTTTTCCTCACTGTGACCATGCTTCTTAGAACAGTGTCTGACATGTAACATGGGCTCAGTGAATATTCCTCTATAACCTGAATAGAGGAGTGACTATCAAAGGCATCTTCATTAGGTGGCCTTAGCCACACAATCACATTCACTCTGGCCCACATAGGCTCATATGTTTCAATACTTGGTCTCCAGTAAGTGACCCTATGTATGAAGGGTTAGGAGGTGTGGCCTTATTGGAGGAGATGTGTTACTGGGGTGACTTTGAGGTTTCAAAAGCCCATGGTCTCCACTATGGTAGACACGGACTCTAACCCTCAGAGACTGTAACCCAAATAAACTCTTCTGTAAGTTGTCTTGGTCATGGTATCTTATCACAGCCATAGAAAAGTGACTAAGGCAAAATAAATAGAAAGCAACTAAGGAAAATGGGAGAGGAGAAAAGCCACTGAACTTAAGATGGGTTATGAAAGCTTTGGATACAGTCACCGCACATAAGTCCCATGAAGTGCTTACTTGTTGGTGAAAGGCCATTTATCTTCATCTCCAGCCCATTTCATCTGTTCTTGAAGGTGAGTCTCCTTTACTCACCAGCTGAGAGATCTGTCTAGCTGTGTGTGACAGATGGCCCTAAGCAGGCTCTGTCCTCCAGAAGCCCGAAAAATACACATTCATTTTTAAAAAAGTTTACGGACTACCCAACTTTCTATGAAATCTACCCCAGGACTGCCAAGCTCTGTTTTATAGCCTGCACCTAAAGCTCTCAACACAGATAGAAAAATACAGGCAAAATGACACTCTTGACCTTATCTGACTCCTTCAAGAAATTTTTTTGAGTGGGTGACACTGTTAATTATTCTTTCTCACATAAAATATCTAAAAAGACTAAAATATGATTTAATTAGTGATAAATCATCAACAACAAGTTAATATATAATATAATTTATAGTTAAAGTAACCCATAGAAGAGTAAACCAGTTGTGACAGCATGTCCCTGAAGCCGCAGAGGCTGAGGAAGAATGCTGGTCTGTGCCAGGTAATCCTGACATACACAGCAAGATGAGGTGGGAGGAGTGGAGGAGGAGAAGGATAAGAATAGAAAACTAATCTCATAATTCTTCTACGATCTCTTCATGCTGAGATATCAATAACAAAATTCCTCTTAAAATAGTCATATGGTGAAGGACATAAACACATCTCTATCCATGTTTCTGACTCTCCCTTCCTCTCATTTACTTAAGTAGTCTCTATTTATGAATACCACTATACAGAAGACAAAAATGACACAATTTCTAGAAAAATGAACAAAATATCAAGACATGGGAAAGCATGGCCCAGCTTCCAGTGGAGGACTATGTTGAGGCCAGAGAGTTAAACTCTCCACGGTGATTCATGTTTCACGAGGGCAGATGGGAAGCTTCTAACCACAGTTCATGGCCATTTACCATCCACAGTTCACAGTTCTAGGTGCTGAAGATTAAAGGATGACTAAGTATTCTATCCTCAAGGAGCCCAAGTGAAAAATAGACTCATCAAAAAGAGCAATAATGAAAGCAGAAAGCAAGCTGACCTGGAGGCAGAGGAATCAGTTACAAGAGATGGCAGAGGGGATCTCTAGATAGGGTTAGAAAGATAATTACTAGGGGACAGAATTAGAGAGAGAGAGGAGAGAACTTTTTTTTTTCCAGAAAACCAGGGTAGTCTTATACTGGGCTGGGAGAAAAGTTTGCTAAAATCAAATTTTAGAGTGGCCTGATTCTTTTAATATACTGAGCTCTGACTGGGACAACACTGATTCAAAGTGTCTTGTCAGGACCTGTGAGATTCCCACAAAGGAGTGGCAAATAAATGACATAAATAGTTTTAGTTTTTCTCTGAAGCAATTAAAAATGTGGAGTGAGGAAGTCTAGATTCCTTGTGTGTGTAGTTAGTGAATTGTTCACTATAACTCACTGAGATGTGAGCTCCACGCAGTTGGTGCAGTCATACGCAGGTGCTTTCCTCAGTGCCCACTGCGGAACAGAAAGAGGAAACTAAACACCTGCGGGATATGCAGAAGGACGGCACCACAAGGAGGACTAAGCAGCGACACAGTCAGGATTCCAGTGAGGGCAAATGTCAGATTAGACTCCAGTATTTGGCATGTCCTGGAGAAAGAAGGTTGACTGAGGCCAGGAAGACAAGAACAAGCTGCTTATCCTAAAGCTGGGAAGGAGATATGCAGGAAACAGCACTTGTTCTGAAATTCAGTTATTTTATAGTCAAATTTTGTAGGGTTCCATGTGTTTAAATTAATTTCTTAGCTTAAACCATGATCTCGTCTATAAGCTACCATAGCTATAATCTATAATATGTATTTATTATGATTATCTTCTACATTTTAGTAGAACAAAATGGACAAAGTGATCACAGAGAATCACCCAGGTAGTGCTTTGTCTTTTGACATCTTTTATCGACTCTCTATCAGACATTATTAATTAATGTCAGCGTTTGTTCTTCTGAATCCAAGCTGGTGGGCATAGACATCTGCTCAAGCCAGCCCTTTGCGCAGCCTCCCCCGCTCTATTGATACCGACACATGATATATCAACCATCCATTGTTGTGATGAGGCTTCGGTAACATTTTCCTTCCCTCCCTCCTTCCCTCCCTCCTCCCTTTTTCCCTCCTCTCCCTCCTTCCTTCTTTCCTTTCTTCCTTCCTTCCTACCTTTCTTTCTTCCTTCCTTCCTTCCTTCCTTCCTTCCTTCCTTCCTTCCTTCCTTCCTTTCTTCTCTCCTTCCTTCCTTTCCTTTCCTTTTTTTTTTTTTTTTTTTAGTAGAGTTTTGGATTAGCTCAAGAGTTTTCTGAATGCATAGATGTCCATCAGGACTATTCCTCAGCGAAAACCTGTATACACGCATTCATGTCTTACTACTTTATAATGCCTTGTTGTAGTTACTACATAAAAACAACCTTTTAAAGCCTGTACAATTCACAGTTTCCTCCTTACCATTACGGAGCAGACTTTCAATTTCATTTTGACATTAGAGAAAGTTCTTTTGCTGGGAAGGGTACTCCAGTAACCACCATTTATTTTTCAGTCTGTTACATATATAAATACATTACAAAGAGAAACTTTTGTCATTTAATACTGTCCCTTTTAACCAAACCTGAGAGTAAGAGGTGTGTGGCTTTTTCTCCACAAATAAGTCAAAGCCTCAACTACAGAAATACATCTCCTGTGTACACAGTCTGGCGTAAGCATACTGCCTCCCTGCCTGCCAATCCAGATATAGGAAGGATAGCATTTGCTTCCCAGTATTCCTCTCTGAGGATCTTGAAGAAGGAGGCTATGACACACTTTGAAGACCAAGCATGCGGCCCCCGTGCAGGGAGCCCTCATCACCTCTGATTGCATGTT
>NW_026586816.1:8007838-8085936 GCF_907164565.1 Psammomys obesus
CATGCGGCCCCCGTGCAGGGAGCCCTCATCACCTCTGATTGCATGTTCTTTGCAACAGTTTACAGGAAAACCTGCAGTTTGAAATACGCTCCTCATCTGGAATTAATTTTGGGTGGTCTCTACTTTTCTGGATTGAACCAACACATGGAGGATCTGCATTATTATTAGATATCCAAAGTCCTTAATTAAGGACCCATGAATGCACATATTGCTCCCATGATAGCCATGCCTTCACGTATCACAAATACCCTCCCCAGCCACTTCCCAGGGTTAATCTTCATTTCACCTCAGCGCTTTCTAGGGGGAAACTTTTAACATACTGGCCCAAATTGGCAAGAAGGGACTTACATCTGGAAGCCAGGTGCTGTGTCCCACTGGCTGACATTTTATTTTCCACTAGCGGGGTTCCAACATCACTTAGGTAGAGGCTGTTATTTCTATTTGTTCACATAATATAAGGAAAAAGTACTAGCCTTTTCAATAAAAGGCATGAATGAGGCTAATCAATTTAATTGCAGTACTGGAAAATAAACTATTTTTTTGCATACCAAGTATGCCCGAAGAGGCCTATGCTTTGGTTAATTTTATATAGAAAAGTTGAATTTAGACTCTAAAGACATAAATAAGTTGCAAAGCAATTTAGGAAAAAAATCTTCAGGTCACTACTTACACCCCACATTTCTGGGTGGTTATCCGTTTAACAATAATAACCCGAGCACCCAAGTCAATTAACCAGACACTGACTGAAGGTCAAGTCCTGAAGGTCAAGTCCTGAAGGTCAAGTCGATACAAGTACTGGGAAGCACAGAAATGGAAGATTTACAAAACAACTAATAACAAAAAGCTTGAAGATTCTACTTAAGAGTCAAATTCTCACACAGCTTATAGAAGACAGGTATCATTATGCTTGTATTAAAAACGCAATTGGCTAACGGAAGTGCAAGTGACATGTGCGCACTGACCCAGCAGACAAGGAAGGAAGGACTTGTTCTGAGGACTTCTCCTTCATGCTATTCAATGGTACAGAGACGTATCATTTTCCCTCCCAGGGAAGACAGTGCTCTAGGGATGAAATACAAACCACAAACACTAATGTTAAGTGGAACACAGTGAATGTGCTAAGAAGACTACAAATAAAATTCATCGATATTCCTAACAGGGAGAATGTATTCCTGTTGAATGTTAAAAAAAGATACCTTTAATCACAAAGGATATGTTGCCTTATTAGAGTCTTCAGGAGCAAAGCAAATGAACAGGTAAGGGTAACAGCTTTTCAGCATGAAGTTCTATGCAAACACATAATAGAAGTAAAGAACAGCTATTAGAATTGAAGAAATGAATATTTTTTCCCATCTCTTTCACATAGACCCTCTGTCCTCTACCACACTTTTGTGGATTGTTCTGGGACAGGCAGAGCTATCTTATTTTGAAAACTGTTGATTTAGTAAGGGGAAAAACAGTCAAATATAAAGTCCAGGTAGCCCCTGGCAATTAGTGAAATACCCACTCTCAGTGATATGTCAATGAGGACCAAGCAAGGCAAACAGAAATTCTCACAGTTATTTTTAGCACTGAATGCAATAGAAGGGGTTAGGGAGATTTTGAAGGACTGAGGCACAGAGGGCAGACTTCCAAAAAGGAAGCAGCTCCCAACCGAAGGGCTGGTGGAGCAAGGTGAAGACATTTTGATTGCTGCATATTCAAATGAGACACGTGGAGGGTGTTCCTGGTAGAGTGGAAATGCAGGCCTTGAGGGAGAACCATTGCTGAGTTTGTGTGGGAGTTTTTGGAGCCTGTGCAGCCGCTATGGAGCTGCAGTCCAGACATCTGGGGAAGGAATGTGCCTTCTGGTGTTATTCCTAGAACAAATGCATGAGCTTTGTCCTAAGGTTCATAGGAAGGAGAGGATGGACCCCAAGCCAGTTACCATGGCTTCTTTGAAGGGTGTTTCTGGGTGAAGCTGACAAGAGCAAAGAACAAACAAGAAGTATCCCAAATATGAAGAGCTGTGTCATCTGCAATTCCTTCTTGCCTTGCCCCATTTGCACATCCTTGCTTATGAAACTACAGAACTACAGAGGCATCCATTCAGAGCCTCCACCAACACAGCTCACCTGGTCAGAGGCAGGTCTCCGCTCTCTGATGCCTCCTCAGACAGGCAATCCTGAAAATTGCCATTTCCATCTGAGCTACTGTCTATAAACCACCCTGGATCCTTGGACTTTGAAACTATGCATTTTATTTCTGGAATGGCCCCCTTCCTTTACTCAAAGTCCCCCTGGACATTGCATGTATTATGAGGACTCTGGCACATTGTACCCTGACACTAAGAAAAACCAGATACCATTATAAGATACTGCTCTGGGGGGGCGGGGCAAGATGGCGGCGCCGGGAGGACTCTCATTCTGAGGAGCAGCACAGCAGGATTGGCACAGTGACCAGCAATCAGAACTTGCGGCCATAAAACACAAGTGGTTGTGTTTCTCAGGTGAGAGGATACCCCACGGTGGGGGATTCGATCAGCTTTAACTCACCCGGCTAAACCGCGGAAGAGATCCCCGTTCCGCCAGGCGCTTGGTCGCCAGCCCAGGGCTACACGCCAGCGCGATCTGGTCACGGTCCCAGACTGAACTGTGGGCCCACAACACCATAGACTGGATTTCCCAGTCGAGAGATAACCCCACGGAGCAGGAAACAATTGGGACCGACCCCAGGTTACCCAGACATCCCCTGGAAAAGACTCGGGTTCTGCGGGTGCCTCAAGAGCCAGCCCGGACCCAGAGCCGGGACAAAGACGCCTGCATGGAGCCCTGCCTGCGCGCATGACTCGCCGCCTCAGATAGAACTGTGGGCACCAGGGCACCAGGGCACCAGAGCACCAGACTGTGTGTCTCTGGCAGGAGGAAACCCCCAGCGGAGGGGGTCAGCAGCTCTAACGCTTAGGACACCCAGCACCAAAACACTTCCTGGACTCACGCAGACTCTAGTGCAGGCAGAAGCACTGTGCTCTGCCGCCATCACTGGGACACACAGCTGCATCCTCGGGACCTGCAGGAGCTGAAGAGCCATTACAGCAGCCCTCAGATACTGTGCCAGGGATCGGCCAGTTGTCCCTGGCTAGACTGCCAAAACTGTGGGAATCCCTGATCCTTCAGGGGGGCTGCACCCACAGTCTGGACCAGATTGGTGCCTGTAGCCGCCATCCCAGACAGAGACACACAGCTTCTGGTCCAGAGTGAGGCACCCAGCCTCCAGACCAGAGCAGTGCCCCCAGGCGACAACTCAACCTAGGTGCACATTCTCCAGGTCCAGAGCGGAGCAATCAGCCTCTGGCCCAGAGACTTGCTGAGTGCACCTCCCACTTTCCCGGACAGAACTGTGCGCCCCAGGATAACAGACTGAGTTTCCCTGTTGGGAGAAAACCCCACAGCTAGGGAATCAGCAGTCTCTTCAAGAGGACTGTACATGGAAATTTAGTGAGCAGCAGCACACTAAATTTATAACGAGAAACCCAGCAGTGGGGCAGCTGTCTTGAGAAATTTTATGGGTAAGAGGAGATCCCCCCCTGCCTAACATAGACCACAGCTACTACTCAGGGCTATAAACCTGAGGTGAGCAGTGGCAACTCCGGAGAAACACTGGCCATACAGTGACCATAACCAAAAAGCAGAGAAGGACTCCTTCAGGAAAAATCATCTTCTGGCCAAGGGGATACTCCCTACCTCAGGACTCCAGGAAACACAGAAACTAACAGCCAACACCTAAATCAGCCTAATGGGTAGAGGTCAGCGTAAAGGCTCAACCAACAAAAGACAGAGAAATATGGCATCTCCAGAACCCAGCCATCCAGGGGCGAACAGCCCTGAACAATGCAGCATAATAGAAAATCAAGAAGATGACCTTACATCTATGTTGATGAAGAGAATAATAGAGGAAACAGATAAAATACGTAAAGAATTAGAGGAAGATAAAACCAAACAGATCATGGCTATCCGTAAAGAAATGGAGGAAGATAAAGACAAGCAGATTAGGGCCATCCGTGAAGAAATACGGGAAGATGCAGCCAAACAGCTTGTGGCCTTCAGAGAAGAAATAATTAAATCACTGAAAGAAATCAAAGAGACAGAGTTGAAGGAACTAAAAGAAAAAGAGGAAAATACAAGCAGACAGGTGAAGGAAGTAAACAAAACAACTCAAGACCTGAAGATAGAACTAGAAAAATTAAAGAAAACACAAATGGAGGAAATAATGGAGAGGAAAAGTTTAGGGAAGAAAACAGGAACTACAGAGGTAAGCATAACCAACAGAATACAAGAAATGGAAGAAAGAATCTCAGGTGTAGAAGATACAATGGAAGAAATCGATGTATCTGTCAAAGAAAATGTTAAATCCAAAAAATTCCTGACACAGACCGTCCAAGAAATCCAAGACAATATGAAAAGACAAAACCTAAGAATAATAGGAATAGAGGAAAAAGAGGACTCCCTTCTCCAAGGCCCAGAAAATATTTTCAACAAAATCATTGAAGAAAATTTCCCCAAGTTAAAGGAGAAGCCAATAAGGATACATGAGGCCTACAGAACACCCAACAAATTTGACCAGAAAAGAAAATCCTCCCGCCACATAATAATCAAAACAGTAAGTATACAGAACAAAGAAAAAATACTAAAAGCTGCAAGGGAAAAAGGCCAAGTAACATATAACGGCAAACCCATTAGAATCACACCTGACTTTTCAACAGAAACTATGAAAGCCAGAAGGGCCTGGACAGATATCATGCAGACCCTAAGAGAACACAGATGTCAACCCAGGCTACTATATCCTGCAAAACTCTCAGTCCTCATAGACGGAGAAAACAAGATATTCAATGACAAAAACAAATTTCAACAATACCTACACACAAATCCAGCATTACAGAAGACACTGGAAGGGAAAATACAACCTAAGAAAATTAGCTTCTGTCAAGAAAACACAGGAAATAATTAACCTTACTACCGCAAAACAAAAAGCAACCAAGCACACAAACTTATGAACACAGCCAACATCAAAATCAAAGGATCTAACAGCCACTGGTCATTAATCTCTCTCAACGTCAATGGACTCAACTCTCCAGTAAAAAGACACAGATTAACAGA
This sequence comes from Psammomys obesus, assembly GCF_907164565.1. NCBI lineage: Eukaryota > Metazoa > Chordata > Mammalia > Rodentia > Muridae > Psammomys > Psammomys obesus. The sequence goes on from NW_026586816.1 coordinate 8,012,974, forward strand.
ATGGATACGTAAACAAAACCCAGCAATCTGTTGCATACAAGAAGCACACCTAAGACACAAAGATAGACATTACCTGAGGGTAAAAGGTTGGAAGATGACTTTCCAAGCAAATGGACCCAAGAAACAAGCAGGAGTAGCCATTCTAATATCTGATAAAATAGACTTTCAACCAAAATTAATAAAAAGAGATGAGGAAGGACACTTCATACTCATCAAGGGAAAATTCCACCAGGAAGACATCACAATCCTGAACATTTATGCCCCAAATACAAGAGCACACACATTTGTAAAAGAAACATTGATAAAATTTAAACCACATATAGATCCCCACACATTAATAGTGGGAGACTTCAACACCCCACTCTCAACAAAGGACAGGTCAACAAAACAGAAATTAAACAAAGAAACAATATTGCTGACAGAGGTCATGTATCAAATGGACCTCACAGACATCTACAGAACTTTACACCCAAACACAAAAGAATTTACCTTCTTCTCAGCACCTCATGGAACCTTCTCCAAAATAGACCATATAGTTGGTCACAAAGCAAGCCTCAACAGATACAAGAAGACTGAAATAATCCCTTGTATCCTGTCTGATCACCATGGAATAAAGCTGGACTTCAACAACAACAGAAATAGCAAAAAGCCTACACACTCATGGAAACTGAACAACTTGTTACTAAATGACAGCTGGGTCAGGGAAGAAATAAAGAAAGAAATTAAAGCCTTTCTAGAACTCAATGAAAATGAAGACACAACATACCCTAACTTGTGGGACACAATGAAAGCAGTGCTAAGAGGAAAGTTCATAGCACTAAGTGCCTTCAAGAAGAAATTCGAGACAGCTCATTCAAGCAACTTAATGGCCCACTTAAAAACCCTAGAAAAAGAAGAAGCAGACACACCAAAAAGGAGTAGAAGGCTGGAAATAATCAAACTCAGGGCTGAAATCAATCAATTAGAAACAAAGAAAACAATTCAAAGAATCAATGAAACCAAGAGCTGGTTCTTTGAGAACATCAACAAGATCGACAAACCCTTAGCCAAGCTAACTAAAAGGCAGAGAGACACCACCCAAATCAACAAAATCAGAAATGAAAAGGGGGACATAACTACAGACACTGAGGAAATCCAAACAATCATTAGGACTTACTTCAAAAGTCTATATGCCACAAAATTTGAAAATCTAAATGAAATGGACAATTTTCTTGATCGATTTGACTTACCAAAGCTGAATCAGGACCAGGTAAATCAACTAAATAGTCCTATATCCCCCAAAGAAATAGAAGCAGTCATCAAAAGTCTCCCATCCAAAAAAAGCCCAGGACCAGATGGCTTCAGCGCAGAATTCTACCAGACCTTCAAAGAAGAGCTAACTCCAATTCTCTTCAAACTATTCCACAAAATAGAAACAGAAGGAACATTACCAAACTCATTCTATGAAGCCACAATCACCTTGGTACCTAAACCTCACAAAGACTCAACAAAGAAAGAGAATTTCAGGCCAATCTCCCTTATGAACATTGATGCAAAAATACTTAACAAAATACTTGCAAACCGAATCCAAGAACACATCAAAGATATTATCCACTATGACCAAGTAGGCTTCATCCCAGGTATGCAGGGGTGGTTCAATATACGGAAATCCATCAATGTGATCCACCATATTAACAAACTGAAAGAAAAAAACCACATGATAATCTCCCTAGATGCTGAAAAAGCATTTGACAAAATCCAACATCTATTCATGTTTAAAGTACTGGAGAGATCAGGGATACAAGGCACATATCTAAACATAGTAAAGGCGATATACAGCAAGCCTATAGCCAACATCAAACTGAACGGAGAGAAACTTAAAGCAATCCCACTGAAATCAGGGACAAGACAAGGCTGCCCACTCTCTCCATATCTCTTCAACATAGTGCTGGAAGTCCTTGCTAGAGCAATAAGACAGTCGAAGGAGATCAAGGGGATACAGATGGGAAAGGAAGAAGTCAAATTATCACTATTTGCAGATGATATGATAGTATATATGAGTGACCCCAAAAACTCTACCAGGGAACTCCTACAGCTGTTAAACACCTTCAGCAAAGTGGCCGGATACAAAATTAACTCAAAAAAATCAGTAGCACTCCTGTATACAAAAGACAAAAGGGCTGAGAAAGAAATTAGAGAAACAACACCATTCACAATAGCCACAAATGACATAAAGTACCTTGGTGTAACCCTAACCAAGCAAGTCAAAGACTTGTATGAAAAAAATTTCAAGTCTCTGAAGAAAGAATTAGAAGAAGATATGAGAAGATGGAAAGATCTCCCATGCTCATGGCTTGGCAGGATTAACATAGTAAAAATGGCCATCTTACCAAAAGCAATCTACAGATTTAATGCAATTCCCATCAAATTGCCAACACAATTCTTTACAGACCTGGAAAGAAAAATTCTCAACTTCGTATGGAATAACAAGAAACCGAGAATTGCTAAAACAATCCTCTACAATAAAAGATCTTCTGGAGGTATCTCCATCCCTGATCTCAAGCTGTACTATAGAGCAACAGTTATAAAAACTGCATGGTACTGGCATAGAAACAGAATGGTGGATCAATGGAATCGAACAGAAGACCCAGAAATAAACCCACACACTTACGGACACCTGATTTTTGACAAAGATGCCAAAACCATACAATGGAAAAAAGATAGCATCTTTAACAAATGATGCTGGTCCAACTGGATGTCTACATGTAGAAAAATGAAAATAGATCCATACTTATCACCCTGCACAAAACTGAAGTCCAAGTGGATCAAAGACCTCAACATAAAACCAGACACATTAAATCGGCTAGAAAAAAAAGTGGGGAATACCCTAGAACTCATTGGTACAGGAGAAAACTTCCTGAACAGAACACCAACAGCACAGGCTCTAAGAGCAACAATCAATAAATGGGACCTCATGAAATTGAAAAGCTTCTGTAAAGCAAAGGACACCGTCATCAAAACAAAGCGACTGCCTACAGATTGGGAAAGAATCATCACCAACCCTTTATCTGACAGAGGACTCATATCCAATATATATAAAGAACTAAACAAGCTGAAAAGCAACAAACCAAGTAATCCACTTAAAAAATGGGGAACAGAGCTAAAGAGAGAATTCTCTGCTGAGGAATATCGAATGGCAGAGAAGCACTTACAGAAATGCTCAACCTCATTAGCCATTAGGGAAATGCAAATCAAAACAACCCTGAGATTTCACCTTACACCCATCAGAATGGCCAAGATGAAAATCTCAAGGGACAACACATGCTGGAGAGGTTGTGGAGAAAGGGGAACCCTTCTCCACTGCTGGTGGGAATGTAAACTTGTACAACCACTCTGGAAATCAATCTGGCGCTTTCTCAGACAACTAGGAATAGCGCTTCCTCAAGATCCAGCCATACCACTCCTAGGCATATACCCAAAAGAGGCGCAAGTACACAAAAAGGACATTTGCTCAACCATGTTTGTAGCAGCTTTATTTGTAATAGCCAGAAGCTGGAAACAACCCAGATGCCCCTCAACTGAAGAATGGATGCAGAAACTGTGGTACATCTATACAATGGAGTATTACTCAGCAATTGAAAATAAGGAAATCATGAAATTTGCAGGTAAATGGTGGGACCTGGAAAGGATCATCCTGAGTGAGTTGTCCCAGAAGCAAAAAGACACTCACGGTATATACTCACTCATATAAACATACAACATAGAATAAACCCACTAAAATCTGTACATCTAAACAAACTAAGCAAAAGAGAGGACCCTAACTAAAATGTTCAATCCCCATCCTGAAAGGCAAAGAGGATGGACATCAGAAGAAAAAGAAAATAGGAAACAACCTCGGAACCCGCTACAGAGGGCCTCTGAAAGCCAGAAGGAAACAGGAAACAACCTTGAAACCTGCCACAGAGGGCCTCTGAAAGCTTCTGCAGTATAGACTGTCAAAGCAGATGCTGAGCCTGATGACCAACTGATGGGCAGAGTGAATGGAATTTTATGTAAGAAGTGGGAAATAGTAAGAGCTGGAGGGAAAGGGAACTCCACAAGCAGAGCAACAGAACAAGATAATTTGAACACAGGGAACTTCCCAGAGACTCATACTCCAAAAAAGGACTATTCGTGGAGATGACCTGGAACCCCTGCACAGGTGTAGCCCATGGCAGTTCAGTGTCCAAATGGGTTACATAGTAATGGGAAGAGGGACTGCCTCTGACATAATCTGATTGGCCTGCTCGTTGATCACTTCCCCCTGAGGGGGGAGCAGCCTTACCAGGCCACAGTAGAGGACAATGCAGCCACTTTTGATGAGAACTGATAGACTAAGATCAGAAAGAAGAGGAGAACCTCCCCTATCAGTGGACTTGGGGAGTGGCATGCATGCAGAAAGGGGAGGGAGGGTGGGACCGGCAGGGGAGAAGGGAGGGGCTTATGGGGGGATACAAAATGAATAAAGTGTAATTAATAAAACAAATGTAAAAAAAAACAAAAAAAAAATACTGCTCTGATAGGACAGCACGCATCGGAGAAGAGTGCTAAAAGGTGAAGAAGCATGCACCATTTTCCAAAGACAGCTCTGCTGGAGGGCAGAGTTGTGTCTCTTTCAAATATGTTTTCTTCCTAGTTGATCTCAGTTGCACCAAATATCGATTAAAACCATTTCCTTAATCTAATTGAGTTTGATGTGGTTTCTATAAAGGAAAGGTAAAATGCAACCTGGCGAATCATCTAGGAAGAGGCAGTTAATATTTTTTTCATTATTGTTATTATTTTATTACAATTAATTCACTTTGTATCCTGGCTGTAGCCCCTCCCTCGTCTCTTCCCAGTCCCACCTTTCTTCCCTCTTTCCCTCTATGTCCTTCCCTAGTCCAGTGCTAGGGGAAGTCCTCCTCCCCTTCTATCTGACTCTAGCCTATCAGGTCCTGTGAGGTCTATCTGGATCATCTTTCTCTGTGGCCTAGTAAGGGCACCTCAGCAGGGGGAGGTGATCACAGAGCAGGCAACTGAGTTCAAGCCAGAGACTGCCCCTGCTCCCCTTACTAGGGAACCCACATGGAGACTGAACTACCTCTGGGCTACATTTGAGCCCAGGGCGTCTAGGTCCTCTCCATGCACAATCCTTGGTTAATTCATCAGTCTCTGAAGTCTCCCCCGGGCCCAGATTTTTTGACTCTTTTGGTCTTCTTGTGGAGATCCTGCCCCCTCCAGGTCTTTCTATCTCCCTCTTCTTCCATAAGATTACTTGCACTCTGCTGGCAATTAAAAACAAGGAAATGATGAACTTTTCAGGCAAATTGATGAAACTGAAAAGATCATCCCAAGTGAGGTATCCCAGAAGTACAAAGACACACATGGTATATACTCAGTTATAAGTGGATATTAGCCATATAATATAGGAAAAACATACTAAAATCTATAGTTGTAATGAAGCTAAACAACAAGGAGGACCCTAGGAAAGAGGCTTAATCCTCATTCAGAAGGGCAAACAGGATAGACATTGGAAGTGGGAGAAGACAGGGAACAGGACAGGAGCCTTCCACAGGGGAACTCTTGAAAGGCTCTGCCCAGCAGAGTTTCGAAGCAGATGCTGAGACCCATAGGTTAATATCATTCTTAAGATCCGTGGTGCTTTCCATTTGGATACTGAGCCCTCTGATTCTGGTAAACAGCGCACACTTTCCAGTTGAGAAAGCAGGAGCCCAGAAACAATGAAATGATACTCCCCAGGCACTGCTGGTGCCACAAAGTGGTTAAACGAGGGATACAGCCACCAGTGCGCCAGAACCTAACAACATCGTATGGTCAAAGCAGGAACAAGAAAATTAATCAACACCAAGAAACCACCCTCACTGCGTCAGTAAAACATCTCGTGCTATTTAGAAAGTGAACACTTTCAAAAAGAGTAAGATGGAAAAGCCTAAATGGTTAAGACTGACGGCCCTGGCACTGCTTTGTTCTCCTGTTTTGGTTTACAGGAATAAAGAACAAAATATTCAGATACACATTTGTTTTGTGTTCACAGGCTTGACTGGGACTTCCGTGAACAATCTGTACATACAGCAGCTTTGAGAAGAGAAAATGCACACACAGGAGAGAGATTTTCTTAAAAGTTCATCCTCAGAGCAGAATACCTGGTTGTTTGTATCACAACCACAAATCAAGTAATTCTTAGGTCAACAAGGGAACATCCTACCCAAATTCTTCACCTTTATTTCCTTTGCACAACCAACAATTGTACCTTTGTTTCACAAACTTCTCTATGTGTTTGTGTTTGCTTTTCAAGTTGAAAATATATCAGAGACATTTTCCTAAATCACCATGGACAGATAAGACTGATCCCTTAATTTCCATTGCAAAACTCGTATTCTGTAGTCCCTACAATTTCTGGAATAGTTTTGTCCTCCATAAGAACTTATTCACTGATCATTTAGTCTATATTTATCCATTGACACCAAAGCTGCAATGTAACTACTAATGCACATCCTGTTAGGGATTTGTGATGGCTAATACCAGTGTGACATGACCTAGAGTCATTTAGGGGACATGCATGCAGGTAGACCTCTGAGGGTCACATAGCTCATGTTCACTTCTGGGCATGCCTGTGAGAGATTACTGTGATTAGGTCAATTGAGGTGGGAAATCCCCCCCCACAACAGTGCGGCACCATTTCCTGTACTTGCAACCTGGGCTACTTAAGAAGGAGAACACTAGCCCAATGAGCATTCCCTGTTCTCTGCTTGCTAACTGCCGAGGCAACCTGAAGAGCTGCCTCGAGCTCCAGATGCCAGGACCACCCCACCATACTGAACCCTTTGCCCTAACTGCCAGAATAAATCCTTTGTCCTTGTGCTGCTTTTGTCCTGGCTCATTGGGGGGGGGGGAGAAACAAGGTTTATTTGATGAATATAAATAAGATAATCAGCACAAAGTACTCCTCATACACATGAAGTCTAGGCTCATTTTACCTCAGGCTCAGAAAGTACTACCTTCCACCTTAATACTTAGTATTACTATTAATATCTTTATTTCAAAAAAAAAAATTCCCAAAGTAAGTTTTGTTTTGTTGTTGTTGTTTTTTGGCTTGAAGAACATTCAAACTTTGAATCTTAAAAGTTAATATTAATTTTCCAAAACTAAGCAATCAAAATGCATATTATAGTCCGCATTGTCTCAGATTAATTTTTTTGCACACTTTCCCCATCATTAGTTATCAGCTGTCTTTCAGTGGTTTTGTTTGATGCCCAATCAAGTTCATGAATAGTAAGATCTCATTTTGTTTTGGTTTTTGATTTTTTGACTGTTTAAAGGAAACCATGCAGTTAGAAAAGATGGCATTTATGTTATGATAAATGGTTCTCAAAAATCATGGAATTATTTCAGGAGGCACAGTAAGATCAAAGAGCCAGAACTTTATATTTGAAAATATAAATGACATAGTAGACATTTAATATTTAAGCAAGTAAAATAAGCAAATCAAGGCAACAAAGACTTCCCATATAAACACAATAGATCTTCATAAAAGAAAGAGAATAGTTAAACAGTCAAGACAGTAGTGGGGAAAAACCAGGTTTTTTTAATTATTTTATCACAGCAGGAAGATATACTTACAGCTAGTAAACAATATAGTAATATATACATAAAGAATCTTCAGATGGGGACTTTGCATCCTTAGAAGTAGTAAAGGTCTAAGTGACAAACAGTTCAAACTGACTTGAACAAGTGAAGAGATATACTGACTCACATGACTAAAATGTTCAAGAGTGCCTGCCTCCAGTCCTACATAACCCAAGAACTCATGGCATCATATTTGGAGTCTTCTTAAAGCTCTTTGAATGCCTTTCTTGGGTTCAAGTGGTTGCACGACAGATTCAAGAAATTACCAACCAAGTTTTTGTTCTTTGAAAGTCAATTCTAGCGTAAGTGGTATGTCTACACTGAAGCTTCACAAACCTATTACTTGATGGGAACTAATATTTGTGTCCAATCCTAAATCAGCCTTTCAAGCTAGAAGAGTAAAGAGAGAATCAGCTGGTTTTCTGACTTGTCCTATGCTTTCCTTCATACATGACCATGGCGCAATCCTAGCTCACACACAGGCTTTTCTGGCTAGAGATGGATCCCTATAATAATCGCTGAAACACTGGCCAGCAAGTTTTGTGTGGTAAAAGTGCTGACAAATCGAAACACAAATGTTTGATGTCAGAATAACTGTAGTGTCCCCAGCCTAAGACTCCTTATTGTCCACAGGCTTGCAAGAGAAGAAAACTACACTGTAGAAGATCAAGCCTCTCGTCTTCTAGCTTCTACAGACCTGCACTAATCGTTTATTCTACTTCCCACACCCACGCCAAGCTTCCTAACAGTCTCAAAAACTTGGCGGGCCACGGGCAACCTTTAGAAATTTCAGAATGAAATAAAATTCTCTTGGCTACTTACTAGTTTACAATGGAGAACACTTAGCTTCCCAGGAAAGATCAGGGAAGCGGGCCGAGGTGTTGAGCAGCTACTTCACATGTGGACTGTCCAGCTGAGCTTCTGGCATCTACTTGTGGTCCACACCCCTTCTTCACTTCCTTCATCACGTCCTTATCCCACATGAGCTTGCACTCACCTCAGCACACCAAGAGTAAATGTGAGGGGACTGGTAGACACGAGAGGCTTAGAAAGATTGCAAGGAGAATGTATAGAAAGTAGAACAAAAAAGCAGGTATAAGATGGATTTTATTCCCACTATACATTTTATCATTAAAAAAGAATTAAGTTTTTGAGCTCTAAATACAAGCTAGACTTTTGAGATACTATACTATTAAGAAATGGAGAGATGAGTCAGTTTTTAAACAGCGCTTGCTGCTCTTGCACAGGACATATATTTTAGTTGTCAAACCCATGTTGGATAGCTCACAAATGCCTGCAATTATACCTGCAAGGGATCTCAGGTACCCTCATACACAGACACACACACACACACACACATACATAAAAGTAAAAATTAATCTCGACAGTAATGAGATGTGTTTTCTTTCCTTGACTTCCTCTTATCTGTGAGTTTACCTCACATACAACTCTTGTCCTCTTTCTTCTATCAAGACCTTTCTGAAATGTATATACTAACAACTAGAACTATATTTTTCAAGATTCTAGACATCGGCTTTAGGTCTGAGGGTTCATTGATGCCACACAGCATAGACTACTGAGGGCCTGAAGACAGATGGCCAGGCACAGGTGTAGGAGCATGTCCCCAAATGGACCCAGAGCCACCATCTTCCTTCCTGGTCAGAGCTCTGAGGTCCAGAAGAGGCTTTACACACAGTGAGGCAAGAACTCTGAAAATATCTAAGGGACTTTGAAAGATCTAGATGAATGTCGTCAGTGTTCATTTCATGTAACATTTAGTGAGCACCTGAATAAATGGCAGATCCTTTTTCAACTGCCTATTACCTTTATCTGTCCAGAGGAACCTTACAGCCTTTGTAGGCACAGTGTTGTCAGGTTCAATGCTGGCAGGCAAGAAGAGTGCTGGTATTTAAAAAGAACGTTATATGTTATCTCAGTTCGTGCCCTCGCTTTTATCACTGGTGATGCCTTGCCATATGTATTTCAGCAGTTTTTACAAAACTGAAGTTAATTTCCCTGGGGGAATCCAAACGTCAACCTGAGTTGACCAGAGAAATGAGGCCATGGTCTCATTATGAGCAGGAACTTCCCATGGAAAAGGCAGAATCCATTTTCTTTTTCTGATTTAGTGCCTATGTGATCTGTCTGAGTGGACTCCTTGAAACACAAGAGAATGATATCTGAAAATATGTAGATTTGCTGTGGAAGGCTTCCCTAAGCATCAGTTGTAGCCTTAGGCACTTCAACATGTTTTTTATTTCTCCATTTAATGTGCAGACTGAGCAGTTCTGTTAGATCCTATTATCTCTTTTTCACAGAGGAAGGGAACCACAGCTCACATATATGAAACAATTACAGCAAGAGATATGCTGTGATTCCTTGTCTGTACAACTTCAGAGGCATGAATCATTGCAGGATACCACTGTCCTAGGAACCTGGAGACTTACTAAGCTGCAATTAAAGCATGCTTTCAGGTGACTGAGTACCTAGGTGTATTAGCTGTAAGATGGAGAAAAGACCCAAGGTAGGGGGCATTCCGGCAAGAGGCAGAGGAGTCTGGTAATACATATTGCCGTCTTGATAAGATGACCTCTTATACTGTGGTCATGGTAGATATTATTGGAGATACACTTAGATAGTCTGCATTGATCTTTTAATTCCCTATGTAGGAAACCCAATGGCTTCATCTTTCCCCTTGGGTATTTCAGCTCTTCAGCAACTATAGGGTCTAATTATGTGACACCAATGTGCACCCCTGTGAGATTGTGCACAATTGCACAAGGAGCCATCAAAAGAGTAAAAAGATGATGGTCAATTCAGTTTGGCTGATTTGAGGAACAAAAGGTGTTATGAGCCTTAATTTCTGTCATTACATAATTTTATCTTTTCAGAATGGCAGCATCTGAAATATAGAATAGCCAAGGTTTAAAACCTCAATGAAACCCAAGCACCACTGATAACATCACAAAAGAATGGAAAATAACTTCCTAACTAGAATCTCAAAAAAATATATGGTAAATGCAAGACAACCATAATCATTCTCATTAATTCTTATATCCAGTACAAAAAGCACTCCAAATCAGATATATTTTAAATGAAAATGAAAAATAGAAAATGAACTTTATTTCCCTTTCATAGCTTCATTCTTATCAAGTACTACCTGCCAGCCCAGGATCAGACAAAATGAAGTGATGTAAGGTCAACTGCTCATTGTAAAGAAAGAAATGAGAGCTGAAAATAGAATTAGAATGCCTACAGAGGGAGTCCAAGTTTCACATCCATCAGCTCACTCTATCTCAGCCCAGCTTTGTATCAGAATCCCCACCAAGAATCAGTAACCCTGATATTCGGGTCATCCCCACATTCATTTACTCAAAGATAATATTCTTTGTCTTCAAAGAATTTGGGTCTATTTGCATCATGTCATTTGCATCACAGATAACTGACTGGGATTCAGAGCAATAAGAATAACCAAACCTGTGTTCCCAAACAGTGAAAAGCAACAGAAATACATGGAATGTCTAATTCCTGGGCAGATGGGCATCATCAGAAAGAGAAAATAGAACCAAATTATTTTTATGAGCGAGATGTCATATACGAAAATTTTCTTTGAGAAAGAAATGGTACACAAAGATCTGAAGACTGTGAAGCAATGGGCATATTTTCAGAAGAGTTGGTGGCTTAAGAACCCAGGGACTGACTGATACTAGAATAGTTGGATCAGATAGCACAGGAAGATCTTGTTTTTTTGCTTTTTGTTTTGTTTTGTTTTGTTTTTTGTTTGTTTGGTTTTTTTTGCATGCTTTAATAGTTCTGTCAGGCTCAGTATCCATCCTTGAGATTCCAGTTGTTCCAGCAATTATTTTCAGACTTCGAAGTTTTAATAAAACATGCACAGTTCCCTGGAAGGCAACGGGGAAAGCACTTTTCCAGAGACATCCTGTTGCAAATACTTGATGAGGTCAACAAAGTTACTCCTTGGGCTTTCTGGGTTTCTATTAAACTCATAAAAGAGATATTTCACACTGTAGAAAGCTCATTTTTACTTTACAGATTCATGAGGGGAGCCAGTCTGGCCGATGAAAATGTCAATCAATTCCTGTCTTAGAAGATAAGTTAAAATGAGAGGTCAGCCAGCATGAAGAAGGCTATAATCCTTGTAGGAAAACTGAGCACAGAGGTTACAGAAAAGAAAGAAAATGGTATCAAGGGTGATTCTGCTATAAAAGCCCAAGTAATTAATTATTCTTCAGAACCCACATCAATTTCACAGCTGTAATAGTCACAGGATGGGCCTTGTGAAAACATGAGAGTTGTTAGCTCAAAGTCGTATAGCATCTCAGCAGCAGGGGTCTTAGACATAAAAGCCAAATGTCAGTGCTGTGATGAGGTACGTCGTGAGTTTTACAGTAAATGTGGTAACCCATACGTCACACATCTAAATGGTTCTGGTGGTCCCATCTAACATGAGTTGAATGTTCTGGGATGCTGGGTAGATACAAGAGTCACTTTTATCCCTGCCTCTGATTACCTGTATCCAACAAAACAGAGCCATCTCAATGATCACACCCACAGTTACCAGACTGGCTGTTACTAACTAGAATCTTCATTCAATCAGATGACAGAGAAGTAGGATCAGTATGCTCATAGCTACCATTTCTAGTTAGAAATTGGAATGTGCTAAGTGTCCTTTTTTTCCGTTAGATGGGCTCATTGGCAACCGACAATTTCTTTCCTGCCAGCCCGAGGCCTCCGGAGGCACACAATTATCAAGCTGCATCCAGCCCAGCCACCATGGTGTTCAGGCTAAGGCAGACTTGAAATCAGGCTGCTTTGGACCAACTAACTTTCTGGTGTGTGCAGCCCCTGCATGGCCTGGCTCCAGACTCTTAGACCCCTAGTATCCCCATGAGGGAGCACAGCAGTGTTTGACACACCAATCCTTCCAGACATTAAGTGGAATAATGCAAACATGGCATTTAATACAGAACCCAGGGAAGGTCAGAGGTGAATGATCAACACTCTATGTACAATGTGATGAATCAGTTCCTGTCTACATTCAGTGGCCTCCACAGCTGCTGTTGGTAGGAAGTGTCGGGAACCTGGCCCAACATGTGAAATAGTTTCTCCTAAAGCTGAAAGAATGAAACATCAAGGACACTTAGCATAAATATATCTGTGTATATGCATGATATCTGCCCAGGCCCTTCTGGCTTTCATAGTTTCTGATGAGAAGTCCGGTGTGGCTCTGATAGGTCTACCTTTATATGTTACTTGGCCTTTTTCCCTTGCTGCTTTTAGTATCTTTTCTTTGTTCTGTAGATTAAGTGTTTTGACCATGATGTGGAGTGAGGAGTTTCTTTTCTGGTCTAGTCTATTTGGTGTTCTGTAGGCCTCTTGTATATTTATGGACATCTCTTTCTTTAGGTTGGGGAAATTTTCTTCTATGATTTTCTTGAAAATATTTTCTGGACCTTAGAGCCTGGAATCCTCTTCTTCGTCAATTCCTATTATTCTTAGATTTTGCCTTTTCATGGCATCCTTGATTTCTTGGATGTTTTGTGTTTGGGACTTTTCCGATTTTACTTTTTCTTTGAGAGAAGTATCAATTTCTGCAAGTGTATCTTCAGCATCTGAGATTCTCTCTTCCATCTCTTATATTCTAATAGTGATGCTTACCTTTGTGGTTCCTTCTCTTTTCTCTAAGTTCTCCTGTTCCAGAACTTTTCTTAGTTTGTGTTTTCTTTATTGATTCTAATTCTTTTTTCATGCCTTGCAACATTTCCTTCATCTGTTTGAATGTGGATTCCTGTGTCTCCAAGATGGTCTCTATTTCTTTGCTTGTTTCCTCTCTTAATACCACTACTTCTGCCTCCACTTGTTTGGCTATATTTGCCTGTGTTCCTTTAAGAGCTTCGTTCACTTCATTTTTCTTTATTTCCATTTGGGAGGCCAAATCTTTGAGAGATTTATTTGTTTCCTCTTTAACTGTTTGAGTCTGTATGGCTATTTCTCTGAGAGATTTGTTGGTTTCCTCTTTATGTGCCTCAAACAACTGGATAATCATAGCTTTAAAATAATTTTCTTGTGTTTCTGATGAGTTGGAGTATCCATTAATTTTGGGGGTTGCCGGAGAAGCCATAATATCTTGATTTACATTGGTTGTGTTCTTTCGTCAACCCCTGGCCCTTTGGTTATCCATAGTGTTCACAGTTTGTTCCTGGATTCTGCAGATCAGACTGGTCTTTCTCTAGTGTCTGGAGAATTCTTCAGGAAAATGAGGGGGGTCCATTGGTTTCAGTGTAATGGCTTCAGGTTTTACCCAGACTTTAGCAGAGCCATCACAGCTGTCTGTGTGTCTTTGATTCTGAGAGCTTGAAGCCCTGCTTGCCCTAAGAGAGAATGCTACCTGCTCCAGGGAAGAAGAAGATAAAGTTTTCAGTCCATGTTGCTTGCTGGATAAATGTCAGTGAAGTTACGGTAAGACTATGAGTAGAAACTATAGCCTAAGTCATGTTCCTATCTAAGACCCGAAGCTATGTACCAATGCACTGATATCTGTCATGGGGACAGTTTTCAGGTACATAAGGAAGTGAAGGCTAACAGGTCTTGACCCACCTCTGCCCCTTCCAAGCTAGCAACATAACCTGCCAGTCTCTGTTCTGTTCCTCTGTAAGGTGTATGTGTGTGTGTGTGTGTGTGTGTGTGTGTGTGTGTGTTAATCTACCAAGATATTTATTTATTCATAAAGGTTAGAAATAATACATGATGAGTCAGATGTGGTCATAGAGAACCATATCGCTAATATCACTAACTAAACAGTCACCCATTACTTACAGACAAATCAGTTTCAACTGGAACATACTGTGTAAATAAAATTCAAAGAACATACCATGATACTTGGATATTAAGTCTTATAAATTACTCAAACATGACTTGAACAGTGAGTTATAGGGGTCAGGGAGGAAGAGGCAGGAGAGTTAAAGTAAGGAGCCCATGGTTCAGTGAGAACAGAAATGCCCACCATTCTGGAAAATCCTTAGAGAAGTATCACATATGGGGGAGGGAGAAAGGGAGGGTGAGGGTTGAAGGGGGCTCATGATTGCGTTCAGTTTATGCTTCTCTGTAATACAGGAACCAGCCTTAGGAGAGGTGCTGATGAAGTACTTGTCCCTGATATGTGTGCTCAAGGCAGCTTTTGACAAGCCACTGACCTATTCAGGTTGGTGTTGGGAAATACTCTACCGTGCTCTGGAACCCGAGTGCTAAGTCTAGAAGAGACTAAAGTGGATTTCCAAGCTAGCTTCAGAGATGAGAAAAGTTTTAAATATGGTTTTTAAACTTCACGAAAGCCAATGTTTTAATTATACTTTATTATACTTAGTTATCCGGGAGAGGTGAGATGGAAAATTTAGAGAAAACGGGACTGTTCTGTTCTATAGTCTATCCAATGACAGCTTTTCCAGGAATTAAACCATTCCACCACCTACTCACAAGACCCTGATCCAAGTGTTGTGAAAGCCAGATGGCAGAGCTGCGAATGCTCTAGCCCACGGATACAAGCAATAAAGGTAAACTTGATTAGAAGAGACGGGATGCTATTGTTCTTGCCTGATGCAGTTCAGCTCAATAGCATGTCCCTAGTGGGGAAAAGGGACGTGAGAGGCTGCACTCTTCCACTTGCCATACAGCATGATGACTTTTGTGAAATAGCTCAGTTGTCTTCTAAGAGCTAGAAGCATTTCAAAATAGGACTTCTGTTTCCTCTTCTGCTCTGTGGCTCTCTTTCCCCGCTATCTTTTACTTTTGGCCATTACTTATTGCTAACCCTTCCGTTTTGTAGTTTTCCTACCTTATAAGTTGATGGAAGCGGGAAACATTTGTTAAATTTATGAACACTCTAAGTAGGGAGTGAGAGTGGGATAATGTTCCTCCCAGAAGCACGGGTTATCAAGCAAAAGCAAAGCAAAGCAAAGCAAAACAAAAACAAGTGCCAAATGTGGGATAGTCCCTCCCAGTAGTTGGTCACAAGGGTTCTAGAGATTTCCCCAAACTGCACAGGGTTTTAAATGAACAAAGCTTTTGTTTATGCAACCTTGTTACTGAAGACACCACTCACTTGCTTCACAGGAAAGGGAGAAAGTTAGCATTGGCCAGGAGCCTTCCTCCCTGCTGGCTCATAGTCATAGTGCTGGAAGGGGCTAGGCATGTCGATGAGGGGAGAGAGGTCATCAGCAGACCTACCCAGCTATTTGTTATATGTGCCAGGTACAATGATGATCAGCCTGGCAACACACAGTCTTTCATTCATTAGTGGCATAAATATTGTGGGGTCACCGACAGACTTCTAATTACATTTAAGGCCCACTCCACAGGAAGGAATTTATGCCAGGTACAGTAGATCTGGTCAAGGATCCAAGGCTGGGAAGCTTATAGGCTCTTGGGGAACTCTAACTGCTATGGCTTTGCTAGATGGACATAGGAACAAACTGCCTTCTCAATACCTATGCTTATATTCATGAACTAATTCGGCTCCTACCTCTCATCAAATAAATACTTTTGTTTGTTTTGTGTTTTGCTATTGCAGAGATTCACAGGTGGTCTAAGTGTCGGGAATAAGGGCTCTGGGTACTCACTCCTAAACAGAATGTCTACATCACAGCATCTCACCACCAGGGCGCAGATAAGATCACTAAAGGGGGGCAGAGATATTATTACAGTCAGGGGGCAGAGGAACGCTGTGCTACAGTGTCTCCTGGACATGTCAGAGCCATCATCGTGAACTCAGAGTGGCTAGAGTTGTCTGCCCAAGGCTAGGATAAAATCCAGCTAGTCAACATTTCAGCATGAAAAGGGAGAGTCATCCCTGGTTGAGGCAGTACTGGCAGGCAGCTCATGACAGCTTGAGGAAGGGAAATGAGTAGTTTTCAGGAGGGTGGCCCAGGGTGGATTATCCATGTCCAGGCAGAATGTCCTGCACACTGTGCAGGTGGACAACACTAATTGTACTCACAGAGCCATTTTTTTAAAGGATGTTGAAGGGAGGATGGGGGAACTCTGGCTAGGAGGGTAGATTTGCTCTAAATTCATTGTATACATGTATGAAATCAACAAAGAATAAGTAAATTTTAAAAATTATGCCAAAACAAGTGTGAGAGACTAAGAGTATATCCCATGAGTAAAGCTTATGAGATTTATATGATACTGGGCAAAGATATGGAGAACATTTAAAAGCTACTTTCAGTGGCTTAGTTAGGCTCCCCAGCCATGATCTTTAAACATGTAGAAACAGCTAAGTGTCATCTTGCCTAGCTGGTAAAAAACAGATATGTAAGTAACAAACACAAAGACAAACAGAAACTGAACTCAGGCCCAGATGAAGTTCACCCACACTTTTTCCACATAAGGATAAATCCCTTCCCCCTTTTCCACAGCCTTGACTGGTCAGATACTGGGTGGGCCTCAAGCCAGCCCTTAATGGATCAGCTAAGTCTACAGATGCCTAACAAGCAGTCTGTTTACGGATGATGGTAGTGACAAGCAAGCCACAGTGTCCCCTTGTTCAGTCTAACGGGTGAGTTGAAAGATTTGGCTGTCAGACCAGCACGAGGCCTCATTTTTCTTCCTTGCTGCATAGGGCGCCCCTTGCTGCAGCCAACATTTGATTGTGATTAATTTGTCAGGAATGGCTGTACAATGGAAATGGAGAAATGGATTGCCAATTACAGCTAGTCGCTCACACTGCCTGGCAAACAAGTGCTTTTCTGCAGATCTGACAGCCCTGGGCACACTGGATTAGGCCCAGAAGGGAAAGAATCCACCGTCAAGAGTGTCTTAAAGATGAAGAAAAGATTGAAGGTGACTTGAGTTTTTTGTTTGTCACCCTTTAGAAAAGAGGCTCACGTGGCACACTCCAGAGGGGGTTAAGACACTCGGGTTTGCTTTTATTCTGTCGGTTTACAATGCCTTGTTCTTTTGGGTTCTGTCTGAGTAGCATTAATGAAAGGTGTAAAAGATTTCTTTCCACAATTTATAACAAAAAGGACCAAAGGAAAATGTACCTTTGATTCCTTCCGGGATGGTCAGAGTATGGTAATCGTGGGCTAGTAGAAAATGACAGTAAGTACACCTTCTTTGTTCTCTCAGATGATCATTAACAAACTGATACTGGTTAATATGATTCCAAGAAATTTTGTTATATCAGAAATGCCTTAGCTACTACTGTCAAAGGGCTTCAGTACTAATTTAGTCTTACATTATATGATTTGCTCCTTTGTGTTGCAAGGGTGGTGAAATAGGTCATGTTTTGTGCACTAGGGAAAAAGTTATTTTCATTATTTTATAAAGAATAGAAAATGAACAAAATTATTCAATTGCAAAATTAAAAATGAAAATCTGATCCTAAAAGTTACCTACCAACTAAATTTTCTGTATTATTTTACATTATCAGTAATAAAAATATTAAAACCTAGGTTTTATTTGGGAAAGAAATGGAGAGTGATTTTTAGGTGTATATTTGAATTTATATATAGATGCTTACTGTAATTATATATGTAGACATATACATTTATATATAATAAACATATGACAGAGAATCCATGATATATATTTGTGTATTTATGAAATACGTATATTGCAAACACATGCATATACACATATATAAGTAGTTTAACATAAAAATGCATGTGTTGTATATTTAAACTATAACTCAGTCAGTAGAAGATAGGTGAATTGTATAAATAATCTTGAAATGGGGAGGTTTTTCTACATTACAAACCATATAAAGTAGACTGAAATTTTAACACATTTTTAAACTTATAAATAAAATTATTTTTAACATACAAGAAACTCAGGAGTATCTGCTTCTTAGAGATATACTCAAAGTTTACAATGGGAATGAAGGGACAGGGACAATACATGGTCTCAGTCCCCAAGATGCCTCAGTCTAGACACCCATTGCAATGTTTGGGGTGGGAGAGAAAGCAGTGAGCATGCTTAACAGGTGAATTTGTATGAACAAATCCAGATGGCAGTTTGGTGATTTGCTTGAAGCGTCTCAAGAGTCTTAGAGATGATCCCTTCAAAACATGGTCATTTGTAGACATATTATTGTAGCTGGCTGCAAGGAAGACCAATACAAATATCAAAGTATTGGGTCTTGCTGGTAAGAAGGAGAATGCCACTGATTTGGTTCTATGTTCTATAAGGAAAGGAAACAGAAAGGCAGGATGATGTATAAGAGCTTTAACTCACATGCTGTCATCTCCTAAATGTTTTCCACTTGATTACTGGAAACAAAATCCACATTCTCACAGGATAATACCATGCCTTGTAATTTTGTTGTCAGAACAAACTCAAAAGCAATTCAAATTACAAGAAAGAATACAGAGGAGGATCTGTTTTTTTAACAGGAAAATTTATGCATTCATTTAACAAGAATATACTGACTGTCATTTATCAAACAATGGGAAATAGAGTGCGTAAACTCAAACGTTAACATTTGTAAAACAGTCACCCAAATCCAAGTAAATTATCGGGTGTAACACCAACTGTCAAGGACAGCCATGGAGCTAGCAGTACAGAAAGCTCTGCTTGGAGTATTTAGGGAAGTCATTTCTCTCAGGGTCATACATGTGTTGGTCCCCACAGAGATAGGACAATGAGGACTCTCCAGGCTGCATAGGCTCTCAACAGAACCAAGGCTCCCTGGGAGTATGCCAGCATCTGTGGGCAAAGTGAAGAACTCAGGAACAAGATGGAACCGTTGGAGGGTTCAACGACTCTGCTGACGGTCTGTCCTGCCCCGGGAAATGCACTCAGAGCTTTGGATGGAGCAGGGGAGAGCAAGTCTTCACTACTGTGGACACACCTACCAGCATCTTCTGTGAAGCAACAGTGGAAACTTGGTAAGTCTGCATTGAAGATGGTAAGTTTAATACTCCGTGACAGAATATTATAAGGAAAAAAGTGGGAGTGTCTAAGGAAGAGAATAGGCTTAAGTTAATTATAAAATTGGAAAATGGAGAAAGAATATCATTTAGATAAATACAAAAGTTTTACATAAATTTGGGCCAGCCTTTATTTACCTTTATTTTTCCTGATATAATGAGAGGAACAAAGTTGACATTTCTCACAAATGATCCTTTCTCCACCTTACTTCACACTCATGTCACCCCATAGCAAAGCAAACAAGCAAACAAATAGACGAACAACCAACCAACCAACTAAACAACAACAAAACAGTGTCATTAACGATATCCAATGTTTCTTTTTATTTGCTTAAGTAATTACCCTCATTACTGGTGACTTCCTAAAAATGGTGATTCTCCAGACAAGACATTACACTGATATAGAAAAGGCCAAGAGCAGTTTATCCAACAGGATATCACCCTGGAGTACTGGGCTTCATGCCTGGAAAGAAAGCTCTTAGAGACTGTGATGGTCCCCTGGTAAATAAAGGTGAAGAAGTGGGCAAAGCAACCTCATAGGAGCCCTGGCCCTGGGGCTGCGTATCATGTAGGCACTGTCTCTGGCGAGATGTAGCTGGGATGTGGAACACTGGTGAGTATAAGGATAAGAAAAGGAATGCCTGGTAGGAAGACCAGGAAAATAAAGAACATTTATTGGTGCAGAGGGGCCCGCAAGTCTCAGTGCAACATTTACACAGTCAGCCCGTTTCAGAACATCTGCAGCCATCCGCTCTCAGCCAATGTTCATCTCCTGTACCTTTCTGTCTCCCAGTGACGCTCTTCATCTCTGCCATCTTCCCACACCACATTTCCTACAGTTCACCAGTGATGAAGGTGAGGTATGTTGGCAGAGGGGCTACATTAGGAATCTTCCTATGTAAGCCTCCTTCACTTCATTCGATCCCCCTGGAAAACACACCACTTATTCCCTAGTTCTGCCTTCAAAATGTGCAGAGAAATCCAAGGAAAGCATTGAGAGATGCCTATTTCTACATCTCTTGGATCCCAGGATGCATGTCACCAGTTGATGATGTCAGTAAGGCATACTTTCATTGTTTTATGAAGGACAGAAACGCTGATGAGTCCTCATTTCTGTTTATACATAACATGGAAAAACAGCAATGCTGTGCATTTCTTTCTTCACTATGGATGAGAAGACACGATACTTGTAAAGTTGAAGGAAGAGTTGAAAAGCTATAATTTAGGATGCTAACCTTTCCCTAGGGCAGTGCAGGCAGATCCTGCTGGCTTGCTAAAGGGTTCAAAATTTGCAGAAGCCTGGAGCCCTTAGGCTGCTGTTGATCACTCTGCCAGGTTCCTGTAATTATATGCATGGAATGGCATTTACAAGGTTGGTCAAATGCCTGCCTGACTTTTCAGACTGTAGCTTTGGCAGTGGGCAGGAGCACCATAAGCCACAGGACAAGCATCTTCCTGACGGTTAACCATACAAGACAATTTATTGGATGGGGGGTTGAAACACTAGCTAAATAGTAAGTAATGCAAAGCATTTTAAGAAGACGATTAGGCTTCAGAATATAGAAGCAATTTCAATTTAAAAAAAAAATCCTCCTTCGCATAGGGTTAACCCTGGAGCCCTGAAGATACACAGGTGTCAGCTTTTCCTTTAAGTCACTGTGATAATGAAGTGGAGGAAGTGCTGAGATGATGCACAGAAAGATGGATGTCCAGGTATTTCTATGTTAATTCAGCTGCCATAGTTACAAACAGTGAAGCTAGTGGCTTGCTCTGGCTGATTCTTACAAACATGACTGGGATAGAAGCAGCAGCTGGGTAAAAGCAGCAACAGTGAGAATGGGGACTAGAGAAGTTGAACACTCAACTTTTACTGGCCATCAACTCTTACTTTGGGACCCCATGCAGATCAGGAAAAGCTTTATTTCTGCTCCTCTCTCTTCTTCCAGCAGAAGGAAGCCCACTTTCACAAAGTCTCTGACCCGATTTCCAGCTACAGGGAATCAATGGCTGCCCAGAGAAAGAATACGTTTTCTCCAGGGACACTCCCCCAAGAGATTCTTCAATCCCAAATGGTCATCTGTAAACATGTGAGCATTTGAGGGTGGACATGGGGGAGCTGGAGGAGGAAGAGGAGAGAACAGAACTGATGAAAATACTGTACATTCATGTGTGTGATTACTCTCCACTTAAACACCTTCAAACTGAAAACAAGGAGAGACTTAGACTACAGTTTGAAAACATTATTAGTATATTAATCATTCTAGACTAAAAAACAAGATCCACTGGATTCCTAATTCTCCTTACTTGACCCTCTGACCTGTTGCCTAGACTGGCAGTGATCTTAGTTCTTAGATTAATTGCACTGAGTGTTGTTCAGCAAGACTCAGGATCTCTGGGTCCCTTTTCTCCATGCCAGTAAAGGGTCCAGTATTACTTCTCAAGTGGCTTGGAATGCCAAGAGTCTGTGGTCTTAGAAAGAAAACCTATGCATTTTTTCTGGGTATTTAGAAAAACCCAAACAAATAGTGGGTTTCTTCTCCAAGACAAGCATTCGTCACCCTTCAATATTGCCTAAGAAGGAATATTTAAAACAACTGTAGAGAAATATGATTTAATTTTACCCATAGGATCTGCTGCCTGACAACACAGAAATTCCCTTCGAAGAGCATGAATAACTACCACCCCTATATCTCCCTTACTAAATTTTAATTCACTTACAAACAAGACAAAAATATTTCTGTATTGTTTCTAGGGCTTCAGTAAATTGTAGGGAGTCTAGAAGAGCTTGAGCAAGCTGTCTCCTTTAGGAAATAGTTTAGTAAATTGTAGGGAGTCTAGAAGAGCTTGAGCAAGGTGTCTCCTTTAGGAAACAGTTTAGTAGCATGTAATTGCCACGTAAGGTGCAGAAAACAAGGCACAATGAGGTCACTGGTCTCATTTCCAGGCAGCTGGACTCGCAGGTCTCTGAGTAGCAGCAAAAGGTGGCTGAACAAAGAAAGAAGCCACAAGCAGAGGCAAAATAACACAAGGGGAAGGGTTTCGTGGTTAAGGATTTCTCGTTGGAGTTCAAGGCTCCATCAAACGGTGGACAATTGAGCATCAGTGTGGGCACTCACGCAGCCTTTAAGCTACAGAACTGAGCACACCCCCTGACCCTGTGCAGGCAGGGAGTTCTGCGTCCAGGGGGAGAATAAGAATGGTAAGTATAAGAACAAAAATAACGTTAACACCGACACCAGCAGCCATTAAAATTGCCCGGTGCACACGTGTCTGTCTGACCTTAGCACAAATACTCTCACCATTTTTATACTTTCATCTTTACGGCCAGTCCACACCACAGGCGTTAATAACTCCATTTGACAGCCGAGGTTACTGAGGCATAGAGAGATTAATTAATCTCCTGAGGCCACACATGGCTAATAATAAAAGGTGTTAGCATTTAAATGCAAATCAGCGGGACCCTGAAATTCATATCCAAGGCCGAATAGATCTAGGCCTTTTTTCTCCAGTGTTCCATAGACCCCAGAGAGAAAACTAGTGTAGTGCCACACAGCTTTGGATTACACATAATGACACAGACCAGTGGACTCTAGAGCCATCAAGAAAAAGAAGATTTGGGAAAAGTGCAAGAAAGGCCAGGAAAACCAATAATGCAAGTGTGGATTGTTTCAGGTAGTAGTTTCTCAACTGAAGTTCTCTCTTCCTTTCACCGATATGTAGCTAACCAAAATGCAACGTGGCATATACATGCATTCACAATATGGATGGGCCCTAAAGTATGGTAAATGGAAAATAAAGTTATAAAATACCACACATTTCTTGATCACCTTTATCTTAGATAACTCAGAAGAAGAATCTGAGTAGATGAATTGTATAAGGCTTGGGGGGAAGAAATATGGGTTTGATGCCTAATATGGGAATTTGGGGGGGGGCAGGGTATCTAATAAACAATTTTCTGAAATTAGACTATGCTAATGTCTTCATCACTCACTGAACAAACTAAAAGCACTTTGTATGGGAAACTTCTTTGTTGGTGGAATATAGTTTAATACAATTTCTTGGCTGAAAGGGGAAATAAATTTAAAACTGTTTCATTAAGTTGCAAACATGTTAAGAATTGACTGCACAGTGAAATAGTCATAGTTATATCAAATTGACTCTTGTAGCAGTATCTCCTTTATGATTAAGATTTTGCCTCTCAATTCTGATTTCCTGGAGTTGCTCAAATAGTGGAATGTTGCTTCAGCTTCTCGGGACCCTGTAGGCATGTTTATACTTCCTATGCCCTTGGGACATTGGGTATTATAGAAAAAGACTGAAATAGGTTCCTCCAAGGTCTTCTGGTGGAGATGAGAAAGAATTCCATTGTAGAAAACACTGTTGTTACTTACGTATCCCCGACGGGCTGACTGCAGCATCCACTGCTATCTTTAGCACAGGAAGTAAGGACTGTAAGCACGCTTCAGGCAAGACCTGAGTGCCTAAGTGTGCTAACCAATCATCAAAATACAGGCCACTGTTTAGATGCCTTAAAAATTTCTGCTTTTGAAAATCTAAGCGTTAAAGATAATAAAGACACTTTCTTAAGGTTGGTACTATTAAAATGATCAACTATTCTTATAAAATAAGCAGTGACTCCAGGTGGTGCTGCTAAATGAACCAGGGGTTTCTGACATGGTTCACTGATGTAGCGTACCCCCGTGAGTGGTGAAAGCTACAAGTTCATCAAGATAAACAACTCATTTTTTCCTCATGTGACAGAACTGTAATCAAGCAAATACATTCTAAGCTGGATGAAACTTTTAATCTTCTAAGGTTGGTCACAGGGAGACTTCCCTTGAATGGAAGGCACTCAGAGTGATGAGTCTGTAATAGATATAGATGTATGAAGATAAATAGACAGACAGACAGACAGATAGAGCATTTGACATCAGGCTAGATAAGACAATGAAAGCAATGTCACCATAGTAAATACGTGGCCCCACAGCATATTTCCGGATATTTAAATGACAGAGGACAAATCTGCCTACAAGCAGAACCATTACTTTGGATCTGTTGGCAAGGAGGGAAAAGAAAACATCAACCTTTACTAAACCATTGCATTCTAAATCCTCTCTCTCTCTCTCTCTCTCTCTCTCTCTCTCTCTCTCCTTCAGCACCTTAGCTTTACCCTTACTAAAAGGCTGCATTTCAAATAGATTACAAGATACATTTTAAAAATAGAATCATTGACTAAAACAGGATTTGACATGAAAATCACTGTCCTGAAGAAATAAACATACTTGACTTCTCCAAAAACTGTCAGAATTATTTTTGAAATCTCCTCTCAAAAGAGCTCAGCTATGTTTATTTAAACTTGTCCTTTAGATATAAGTATGCCCAAGAAACAAGGTGAATGAATGCCATTCAAAATGGCGTAAGAAAATGTGTAGGTATGCAGAAATTTGAAATAATTTTCTGTTTGATTACTTGAAACATTCAACCCACAGTCTCACAGGATAAAACTATGCCTTGTAATTTGTGAATGTTGTTATTCCTTCAGTCCGAGACATGCACCTATCAGCAGTGGCGTAAACATTGACGGTGGCTAGACTCTATGGAAATACCCTTATAGACATACAGGGATGTGTTTAGACTATTTGAAATGAGTCACTTTGACAATGAAGACTGATCATTACCCCTGCTCCCAGGAAAGTTTAGTCGTTTTATACTGCTACATCAAAGAATAAGTTCAGCAAAGTGTAGACAGTTCTTCAATCCCCCCAGGAAGGTCTTTAGGGGGCTGATTCTTGATAATCCTCTAGTTTTCAATGTTTCTGAAAAACATATCCATATGTACTGTGAAATGTGCAGGCTCTGAAATTTGCTAGTGTAGGTTTCCTGGATCCTTAAAAGTCTTAATGTTTTTTTCTAGAGGTAGTCATTTTTAAAACAAATGCAGCATAATCTTAATTAGTAGCATCTAAGGAAGGGTTGGTTTAGAACTCATGGTTTCATTTTAAGTCCTGGCCAGATTTTTTACTTTGGCAAAATTAGAGGGGAACACATCTAAACCTCAGAAAGAATATAAATGGATAAATAAATATATAAATAAAGTGTAACTCTAATCACTTTTGAAGTATTGATCATTAATATCCATTGAAACAGCACACTGACAAGATGGGCCAGCGTGTTCTCTGTGTCCTCAGTACCCACAGAACCAAGCTCCAAAGGCCTGAGCATTTTAAGTAGAGTTCCAGAAGACCTGCCCATGCACACTCGCTGTCTTTTTTTACAAGGTGAACTAGGAGATGCCTTTGTTAGAGACTTGAGAGATTCTTTTTTTTTTTTTTACTTTTTTAAAACTTTTTTAAATTTTTTATTAATTACACTTTATTCATTTTGTATCCCCCCATAAGCCCCTCCCTCATCCCCTCCCGATCCCACCCTCCATCCCGTTTCTGCATGCATGCCCCTCCCCAAGTCCACCGATAGGGGAGGTTCTCCTCTCCTTTTTGATCTTAGTCTATCAGTTCTCTTCAAAAGTGGCTGCATTGTCCTCTTCTGTGGCCTGGTAAGGCCGCTCCCCCCTCAGGGGGAGGTGATCAAAGAGCAGGCCAATCAGATTATGTCAGAGGCAGTCCCTCTTCCCATTACTAGGAAACCCACTTGGACACTGACCTGCCATGGGCTACATCTGTGCAGGGGTTCTAGGTTATCTCCATGAATAGTCCTTGGTTGGAGTATGAGTCTCTGGGAAGTTCCCTGTGTTCAAATTTTCTTGTTCTGTTGCTCTCCTTGTGTAGTTCCTGTCCTCTCCAGCTCTTACTATTTCCCACTTCTTACATAAAATTCCATTCACTCTGCCCGACAGTTGGCCATCAGGCTCAGCATCTGCTTTGATAGTCTGCAGGGCAGAGGCTTTCAGAGGCCCTCTGTGGTAGGTTCCTAGTTTGATTCCTGTTTTCTTCTTCTGGCTTTTAGAGGCCCGCTGTAGCAGGTTCCTAGGTTGTTTCCTGTTTTCTTCTTCTTCTGATGTCCATCCTCTTTGCCTTTCAGGATGGGGATTGAACATTTTAGTTAGATCTTCTCTCTTACTTGGTTTCTTTAGATGCATAGGGTTTGTCCTATGTTGTATGTCTATATGAGTGAGTATATACCGTGAGTGTCTTTTTGCTTCTGGGACAACTCACTCAGGATGATCCTTTCCAGGTCCCACCATTTACCTGCAAATTTCATGATTTCCTTATTTTTCATTGCTGAATAATATTCCATTGTATAGATGTACCACAATTTCTGCATCCATTCTTCAGTTGAGGGGCATCTGGGTTGTTTCCAGCTTCTGGCTATTACAAATAAAGCTGCTACAAACATGGTTGAGCAAATGTCCTTTTTGTGTACTTGAGCCCCTTTTGGATATATGCCTAGGAGTGGTATGGCTGGATTTTGAGGAAGCGCTATTCCTAGTTGTCTGAGAAAGCGCCAGATTGCTTTCCAGAGTGGTTGTACAAGTTTACATTCCCACCAGCAGTGGAGAAGGGTTCCCCTTTCTCCACAACCTCTCCAGCATGTGTTGTCACTTGAGTTTTTTATCTTGGCCATTCTCATGGGTGTAAGGTGAAATCCCAGGGTTGTTTTGATTTGCATTTCCCTGATGGCTAATGAGGTTGAGCATTTATTTAAGTGCTTCTCTGCCATTCAATATTGCTCTATTGAGAATTCTCTGTTTAGCTCTGTTCCCCATTTTTTAAATGGATTACTTGGTTTGTTGCTTTTCAGCTTGTTTAGTTCTTTATATATAATGGACATGAGTCTTCTGTCAGATAATGGGTTGGTGAAGATTCTTTCCCAATATGTAGGTAGTCGTAGCAATAAGACAGTTGAAGGAGATCAAGGGGATACAGATTGGAAAAGAAGAAGTCAAATTATCACTATTTGCAGATGATATGATAGTATACGTGAGTGACCCCCAAAACTCCACCAGGGAACTCCTACAGCTGATAAACACCTTCAGCAAAGTGGCCGGATACAAAATTAATTAAAAAAAATCAGTAGCCCTCCTGTATACAAAAGACAAAAGGGCTGAGAAAGAAATTAGGGAAACAACACCCTTCACAATAGCCACAAATGACATAAGGTACCTCGGAGTAACCCTAACCAAGGATGTCAAAGACTTGTATGAAAAAAATTTCAAGTCTCTGAAGAAAGAATTAGAAGAAGGTATCAGAAGATGGAAAGATCCCCCATGCTCATGGCTTGGCAGGATTAACATAGTAAAAATGGCCATTTTACCAAAAGCAATCTACAGATTCAATGCAATTCCTGTCAAATTACCAACACAATTCTTTACAGACCTGGAAAGAAAAATTCTCAACTTCATATGGAATAACAAGAGACCCAGAATTGCTAAAACAATCCTCTACAATAAAAGATCTTCTGGAGGTATCTCCTGATCTTAAGTTGTACTATAGAGCAACAGTTTTAAAAAACTGCATGGTACTGGCATAGAAACAGAATGGTGGATCAATGGAACTGAACAGAGGACCCAGAAATAAACCCACACACTTATGGACACCTGATCTTTGACAAAGATGCCAAAACCATACAATGGAAAAAAAGATAGCATCTTCAACAAATGGTGCTGGTCCAACTGGATGTGTACATGTAGAAAAATGCAAATAGATCCATACTTATCACCCTGCACAAAACTGAAGTCCAAGTGGATCAAAGACCTCAACATAAAACCAGACACATTAAATCGGCTAGAAAAAAAAGTGGGGAATACCCTAGAACTCATTGGTACAGGAGAAAACTTCCTGAACAGAACACCAACAGCACAGGCTCTAAGAGCAACAATCAATAAATGGGACCTCATGAAACTGAAAAGCTTCTGTAAAGCAAAGGACACAGTCATCAAAACAAAACGACTGCCTACAGATTGAGAGATTCTTCTAACACAATGCCGATGCTTTGCTTTGGTCTTCTTTGATTTCTTTTCAGCTGTAGAGACCCTCTCGCTGTAGCTTAGAGAAAGCAAGAAAGAACCCTGTACCATGTTGTTGGGAATGTGTATGTAAGCATAAGTGTGCCTGAATGTGTTAGCTGAAATTCTCTATTCAAATCCAAAGGCCTCAGAGGGTTAGAAGCAGTTTATCATCGGCGATTTTGTTGTCTCGAGCTCGCTCTTTCCATTGCCTTGTGATGGTCAACTCCTAGAACAACATTTAAATGTGATGTAATTGAGATGGTTTGGCAGTGGCAATGTGTTTTCTCAAGGGAAGTAAGGTACACTGATTCTAATGTCGCTTTGCTTTGTGGACCAGCGGTTAACTCAAGGATTGCCAAGAGTGATCACGTTTCCAATAGTAGGTATAACTTGACAAGGATAAAAATCCCAGCGTGCCAGAAAGCAGATTTTTTTTGAAAGGGAGACAAATCATTATTAGACTACCTAAAAAGAAGTTTTCAAAGCAAATGGAAATATCAAAGGGAAGAGAGAGAGGAAAAAAAAAAGCTTAAAAGAGGGGAGGTCACAAAGATGAAAGCTAGAGTACATACTTTTGTCATTTTTCCCCCTTTGGTTCCCAAATACATTCCCAGAGAGGGCTATTCATTCCAGCAAGATCAGAATCTTACAGCAGTGGTGGCTACACCTTCTCGGACCTGGAAACATTTAAAGTGAGCATAGACAGGCACGGCCCCAGCATGGTCATCTGGGAGTGTCCTCCTCTTCCAACACACGCCTGTCATTTTTGACAGCTGTACTGATAAAAAAAATATTTACCATGCACTCAGGAGCTTAAAAAAAAACATATCACACTGCTTTTTTTTATGCTCATTAGCAGCAGGAAAACGAACTTGAATGTCAATGAAGGGTTCGCTTAGGAAGTCTGGGCTTGCAACATTTGGGATTTTGAAAAGAATAGAACTTGCAGTCTAGTAGGTACAATATGGACATACAGTGAGCTACTTCAGCTTAAGCTGCGTTGTACTGACAGTGCTCTTCAAGTTTCAGCCAGTAACTCATTGTCTACAATTCCTTCCCTCTCTAAAAACACCCTGTCGTATGCAAGCACGCTTCAGATATTTTCTCTTTTCTCCTGAGAGACTACTTACTCCATTTCCCAGTCCTCAATGCATTTCTGTCTGGACTTTATATCAGTTAACTCTAGTGACTCTCATAAAATGGACTAAAATCATTTTTGCCATTTGCTTCTAGTAAAAATTCCTTTGCTCTGTATCATGTCTGGTCTTTTTTTTGCTAAACTTATTAGCACTGGGGTATCCAAATGGGGCTCAGAGGGCAGAAGGCACGCACCGGGTCTGAAAAGTCCATCAGAGAAGTTCAGAATCGTCCCTCTGAGACTAATGTGGAGGCCAATTCAAATGTTTAACAGAATCCGGAGGGTTAGCCTCACCTGGATCTGTTTTTCTAAAAGTAACACTGGCTTTTCTTTGGTGCCTTCCTAAATGAGGGTTTCCATCCGGAGAGTCAGCAGGAGGTCTGGGGCCCTGGGCAGCTGTGCAGCAAACCTTGTGCAGCGGTGGCAGTCAGCAGCCCTGACAGGCCTGGTGGTAAAGTCTGATTTCTCCCAGGGAAACTTCAAAGGAGGCAGGGTCTGTTCCAACCTTGCCTCTTCCTTAAACTGGCTTGGATCATAGGGTGTCCTCAGCTGCTTTTGGGCCACTCCAGAGCTTGCCTCCACAAGACTAAGAAGTAGGAAAAAGAAATGGGCGAAGGGCAGCTTCTGCTGGGCCATTTTCAGTCTCTGTCAAATGGAAATGCTGTGGGAGTTATGTGGGCTTCTAGCAAGGCCATAATTTGACCTGCACTGGTTACAGATGCTCCCTTTGCCGTAAGTAATGCACACTTTCTCCAGATGGCAGCATGGGAGAGAAGAATATGAAAAACATATTTAGAGTCTGTATAGATGTTAAGGGACAATCAGAAGGTGCCTGTAAATGCTGATAGTTTGGCTTGTTGATTAGTGGTGCGGGCAGGGAGGGCTTGTGCCTCAACCACTTCAGTATGAGACACTACGGCATAGCCAGCTTTTTGAGCTCCCTCCTGTACAAAGGAGCTACCATCTGTCTACCACGTATAGAGGGCCTGAGGCAATGTGCCCACCCGCATGTATGAGGGGTCAGGCAATAGTTCCTTTAAGGTTTCAATGCAAGAATGAGATGGGTTGTGGTCAGAGTTAGGTCGAGGAAGAAGGTTTGAAATATTAAAAGGTGGGCATAGTTGGGAGGCAAAGTAGAGTCTTCTGTTAATACCTCCTGGAGGGAAAGAACCCTGGAGGGAGATCGAGTTTATAAAAGGTCAGACAGATTGTGAGAAGAGAAGACAGTAATAGATGACCCAAATTTAGTCTTTTGGACTCTTGAATAAGGAGCTCCAATATCCGCTAAAGCACTAACACAGGGTGCCCATCCCTGGATTGTTGGGTGTAATTTCTTTGACAGGTGTGCTACAGGTGCAAAGGAAGGTACCAGTTGGTGACCGAGGGCTCCAAGGACATATCTTTCTTTTCCTGTTACACAGAGGGAGAAGGGACCAGTTAAATCTGAGAGATGTAGGGCTGGGGTCTCAAGAAGAGCCTCTTGGAGCCTCCAAAAGGGCTTAGTAATGAGCTTAAGAAGAGGTTCATGCAAAGGGCCTAAGGCTGCCTCATATAAGAACTGGGCAAGAAGGGAAAAGGAAGGGACCCAGAACTGTAAGAAACCAGCCATTCCCCAAAAACAATGATAAAATTTCTTCTTTAGTGGAGGGAACTGCTGGAGACCATATTAACTCCAACATTGTTGTCTGGGGTTATTGTTAGTCCCAGGTAAGTGACCAGAGGGGGACAACTGTATGATGGATGGTGATAGTGAGACCCAATCCCCCTTGCTGGCTAGGAAATTTAGAGTGGCGGAGATGTTAGTTTGGTTAACTCGTAAGGATGAGCTGCAGAGGAGAAGGTTTAAGTTTGGAGGTAGGGAGAGATGAGGAGAGTAGACCAGAGGCTAGGGCCTGGCCAGGAATCCCTGGGGTAGGACAGTCCAGATAAGCTGGGTAGAGACAAGGGTGTTGGGGTCAGTCCAAGTGAAGGCAAATGTATTTTGTGACTGAGCATCCAGGAAGATAGAGAAGAATGTATCTTTTAGATCCAGAACTGAGAAATGGGAGGTCTCTGAGGGGATAGTAGAGAGGAGAGTATAGGGGTTCAGGGTGGAGGGGTCAACTGCAGAACTGAGGAGCTAGAGAACTTGAACTAGGTGATAGGTTTCTTTGGGCTTTGTAACGTCAAATATAGGGGTGTTAAAAGGAAAAGAAGTAGGGCAAAGGAGTTTTTTTTAACCCCCTCAGGTCAGAGATAATAGGCTTAAGTCCCCTGAGTGTCTGGAGAGAAAGTGGGTATTGAGCTTGGGTGATATAACTGGCGGAGTCCAGTAGCTGAATGACCACAGGGGAATGGTGCCTAGCGACAGAGGGGTTTGGGACATCCCAGACTTGGGGGTCCACTTGAGAGGCTGGTAAAGGAAGCGTCGTGTCCCAACTGGTAGGAAGAGTAGCTAAAAGAAGAAGGAGAGAGGATGCTGGTGAGCTTGGGGTCTGGCGAATGGGTGGAGTAAAGGAGATAGAGGCCCCCACTTTGGCTAAAAAGTCCTTTTCCAGTAAGGGAATTAGACAGGTTAGCATCGCTAAAAGGAAGGAGTTAAGGGAATGCCCCTGAAAATACACTTGAGTGGTGGAGTCCAGAAAGGCTGGCAAGCCCATCCCCTACCCTGACAAGAAGGGGACGAGAAGGAGATAGTCAGAACTGAGTAAGTGGTTCCAGTGTCACAAGGAAGGAGATGGGCTACCCTAATACCATGATGATTACCCATAGCTCCCTGATAGTGATGGCAGTGGTCAGGTCAAGGGAACCCGGACACCTTCAGTGGTCTGTAGCCAGGCCTGGGAAATCGCCGGAGGGTGATCTGGGAGTGATGGCCCCATACCATGGGAGAAACTGTTGCAGTTAACATTCCAATGTCCCTTTTGGTAGCATTTTGGACATTTTGGACCCTGGTGGCTTACAAGGGTTAGGGCCCAGTGACCTTCTTGACCACATTTGAAACAGGGACCCTGTGGTCCTTGTGCCTTAGGAGGCAAGGGAGCCTGAGTAGTTAGTTGCTGAGGCCAGTCGGATGGCCTTGGCAAGTATTTGGTATTTTTGCTTGCAGGCTTTCTCATCTCTCCCACAGTATAACTTAAAGACCAGCACTAAGACGTCTGCCTGTGGAGTCAGAGGTCCTTTCTCCAAGCTCTTAAGCTTAGCCCTGATGTTGGGGTAACTCTGGGAAAAAAAAATAGGCCATCAAGAGTTAGTGGCCTATCCTCTGGACTTTCAGAGTCTAGTATGTTGTCAGAGGGCTTTTGTAAGGCACTCTAGGAACTGAGACCAGTTCTCATTCTTGTCCTGAATGACCTCCTGGAGCTTTTCACAATTAACTGGTTTGAGAGAAGCCTTGTGGAGACCAGACAGAGGCAGGTCATGAACTGATCTCACTGGCCTGTATTTCCCCCACTGAGCATAGTCCCAGGAGCTGTAACAAACCACAGAGGATTTCTGGTATGTGAATCCCCTGTTCAGCCTGGGCTCTCAAATGAGCAACTTCTGTGTGATCCTTTGACCCCTCATGCCCACAAATACCAATTCCATTTTAAGACTGCTTTTTACAAATGCCCCTTTTCCCTAAATTAGTGGTGTTTACCAATCAAGAAAATACCATTTGGACAGAGTGACCACAGATAACCAGAAAGCATTACATACTTTGAGAAGCAAAGAGAAACGACATTCTAGGTTTTGAGCACAAATATGCTTGAGGTGATGGTTATATAAAGCCTCATTTGAACGTTGCGCCGTGTATCCACATAGCAGAACATTCCATGACACCAGGTGAGTAAACATAACATTTTATATATCAGGGGAAGATTTTTTAAAAAGACAACAGTTTAGCTTTCTCTGCCAGTTCTTTTGACAATCAAAAGGTTGTTTTTCTATATCTTCAGTTACACAATTTGTGTGACATTTTTACTATCAACAACAATATTTCCTAATCAATGGACACAGCGTCCTACTGTATGCAGCAGGCAAAATATATGGACCAGGATGTTCTGATTCTAGAAGAAGCCTGAATGTTAAGAGGTTCAGCTCAGATACTGAGTGTATGGGCTACACCTGAGCCAAAGTTTTAGGTCCTGTCCATGCATGGTCCTTGGTTGGGGTATCATTCTCTTCAGGGTCCCCAGGACTCAGTTTTTATGACTCTGTTGGTCTCCTTGTGGAGCTCCTGTCCCCTCCAGGTCTTTCCATCTCCTTCTTCTTTCATAAAATTCCATGCCCTCTGCCCAAAGTTATTCAAGTGGGATCCCTAGTAAGGTGAGCAGGGGCTTTCTCTGGCATGAACTCAGTGACCGGCTCTCTGATCACCTCTCCTATCAGTCGCCTAGGGGAGGGGCACAGGGGGAGAAAAGGGAGGGAAGATGGGATTGGGAGGAGATGAGGGAAGGGATACAAATTGAATAAATTGTAATAAATGATGATAATAAAAAAGAGGTACAGCTCAGTGGTAGAATACCTGCCTAGCAAGGGAAAGATCCCTGGGTTTGACATTTTGTACCACAAAGTAATGATCGTAAGAATCCAAATTGCCTATGCTTATAAGCCTGACTTGGAAAACTGTGGAGTAACATTAGGAGGAATTACACACCATGTCCAAATGCTCCAAGGTTTCAGGAGGTGCCATGATCTTTAAGGGCGGGTCACTCAAGGCTTCTGGGAGACTGAAATGGAACCTGTTCAGATATGCATAGCATGTTTCTTCTTGTGGTATGAGCAGAAAGCAAGGAAGGAGATAGTGCAGATGACATATGACTTTGTCTTGTGTGTGTGTACGTGTGTGTATGTGATAAAGAAGTGTGCTTACTATAGGATAGATGGAGCATTGTAGCTTGTTATCCATATGTTCTAAGATTTGTGAGATTGGAATTACAGAGGACATGTCAGGATGGGTGAATGGCAAATGATGTTCTGAAAAAATGCTAGTCCTGACACATATTTAATAAAAAATAACTTCTATTGCAAAAATCAATAAATTAATTACTTAAATAGAAACTATGCAAGTTGGATATAATGTTGGTTACCTGCAACCCCAGTACTCAGGGGGCTGACACACCCGGAGCCCAAGTTTAAGGACAGTGTTTCAAAAACCAAAACCAAAACCAACCAAACCAAAGCTGCTGCAAACTAAACTTTTTTTTTTTTTTACATGCAAAAGAATATAAATCTGAGGATACCACTTCATATCCTCAGCAGAACTTTTAGGGCTTTCCCTCTTTTTTTGCAAATATGATGATTTAAGGGAACATAGAAAGTGCCCGGTGTTCCAGGGAGGGAGAGCGAAGATGAACTCATGAGTAATCCAAGGCTCCTGAGCAGGTGGGGAATACAAAGCAAGTGGCAGTGCAGAAAAATTAATCTAGCTAGGCTTGCAGTATGGAGTAAGACAGGCAGGGAGTGGAACCTAGGATTATTCTAAAATTTTTCCCATTGTATCAGGAACCACAAATGTTGAAATTTTGTTTTTATTATTTTTAATTTATCTTTTCTTTTTAGCCAAAGACTACTTTATTTTAAATATATTTCTAAGCAACCCTCCAGTAACCAAGAAAAAGTAAACCTAATGCAACTAATTAAGAAAAAGGCTCTGAATAAGAACAAGATAACAACCATTCAACATTATTTATGTCCTGCCAAAAGATCAAGGACTAATCTGAAAGCTTTTGGCACCTTCAAATTGCCTCATGTACAGTGGGCCATAAACTACAGCGTCTTGGAGTTTTCCGTAAGTTAGTGAAATAGATGTCATGGATTAAAACTGAATGCAGGTCTCTGGCCCCTAACTGCCATGGCTCTCAGCCTCATCCATAAGTTTCCCAAAACAAAGAAAATGGAGATGAGAAGCCATGGCTTGAGTACTGTACTCTTCCACATCACGTTGTGGAAATGGCTACACTTGCCTGGCAGCAGTAGCAAGGACTCGTCTTCATTGTCAACTTTTGGGTTTGGAGTTGCCTGGGAGATACACCCTCCATGAATCTGTACGGTATTTCCACAGAAGTCTAAGAAGGAAAGCCCCACCCTGAGCATTCATAGCACTCCCCATGGACTGGGGCAACTGAAGAAGTCGACGATGGAGCCAAGAAACATTCACTTCTTCCTGCTTCATGACCAGCTCTCTCCGGTTCCCTCAGCCAGGCCTTCCCCACCACGAGGGATTGCACCCTCAGACTAAGAGCCAAAGTAACGTCTTTTCCTCTTTAAGTTGCTTTTGCTAGGTATTTCCTCGCGGCAATGAGCAGAGTGAATAAAGCCTAGAGCCGTTTCATCAAGTTACTATGAGACACTCTACTGAAATTCTAAGTGCCCTCACTAGTTTTGTCCTGCCATGGGAAGGCTGAGCCATCCGTTTACTTTGGAATGGACGTGGCATTCCCCGTCTATTCTGGGGTCTATTTAAATAGTCTCCTTATCTTCCTTTAAGTTTCTGTTTTTGTTTCTAGGTATTCCCTTTTAACAGCACAGCCTATAAAAATAATTCTTTGCACGTTACCACAATATTTTCAGAAAGAGAGGGCATCAATGGCTTGACATGGGAACAGACAAAGCCCATTGCGGTGGTTTAGGTGGTCCCGTGCTTGTTCATTGTTGAGGAAAATCAAGACTGGGATGAAGGAACATCCTCCCAAAGAAAGCCATGTCCACCGTGGTACCTGGGCAGACTCCCCACACCCTGAAGGTTGGAACTGAGCACGTTATTACCCACAAACAATGCTTCCCTTAAGGGAATACTCAAGATTTGTAAGGAGGTATTTGTGAAGAGAGAATGGCACAAAGGAGATGTACGAATGGCTTGGGAGAGCCCAGGCTCCAACGCCTGCTTCCACACCTGGACTCAGGGTTTCTGAAGTGCACTGGGAAGAGGAGGAAGTCCGCCTTCCATACTTAAATGTATGAACAAGTCTATGGCCAATTCATTTGATTTGCTGGGGCATTTTTCATCTTTTTCTCATCAAGGCCTTTAAAGGAATACCAGGTTAAGATAAAAAGGTTCATTTTTCACTACTTAAAACAAATCCATCAATACCAGGAAAGAAAACATTAGCAGGCTATTAAAATTATGTTTTTATTAACAGTCCATTCTTTGGATATTATAAGAGCTTAAGATACATATATGTTTGTATATTTTAATGGTTTTTGTAATTCACAATAAAACAAAGATGTCAGGCTTTATGTACATTATATATTTCTGAGATAAAAACCTGACTTTATTAAAAAAAAGTTTATAAGTCAACCTTCCCAGAGCATCTTTTTGAATGTAACGAAAGACTTAGAGATACCATGTGTCAAATCATTTCATCTGGATGTCCAATGTAACCAGATTCAGGAACATAAAACAATCTAGATAAGCCCCAGGGACTCCTTAGTGGGACTTGGCCTGCACTTTCAGTCTCTCTAAGTCACAAAAATTTATTCATGAAAGAATCTTCTATTTTTTCAGTTGACCATTACTTACCCCCTCCAATTTAACAACAACAACAAAATTACAAACACCATCAAAGGTTAAATGACTTACCATAAATGCCAGTTGAAATGCAGGGAAATGCCTGTGAATAAATCACAAAAATAACAGTAAATTTTAAAAGAACAGTTTTGCTCCACCTTATCTATCTAGACATGTATTTTGTTGATAATGGAATTGCTTCCATTTATGAAGTTATTTATGATCAGATCTGTGAGCTCAACTCAGAAGACCCAGATGTCAAATCTTTAAGAATCTTGTAAGACTATCGTTCAGTCATTATTATAAAGAAAGTACAAAAACTTGGGTGTGGTGGAACCTGACTCTAATCTGCACTCAGGCGGCTGCAGCAGCTGGATCTCTGTGAGTCTGAGGCTAACCACAGCTACACAGCAAGTCGTAAAGAAACCAAGGCTTCTTTACCCAAAACTTCACAAACAAACAAACAAACAAACAAAATGTAATCAATGATGAAATAGATTACACATAAGCAAAGGCAACCCAATGGTCAGAATTTACTCTTTGCAATCACATTTTTCTGTTGAGTTTTCATGGATCCTTTACATCTCCTATGTATGCATGAGGGAGGCATTGCCTGGTAACAGCTGCAAAGACAGCAGCTCTTCCTGCCTCTGTGCTATGACCCTGCGTTATTGGTGTGAAATCTGGAAATTCCACGCAGCCGTCACCATTGACGTCATGGCACAACTATACTTATAGCTTTGCCACAAGCACAAGCCTTTGGTAACATTCACCAAAGTTCATTTAGTGAGGAATCAAGGGGCTGCTTAGATTTTATAAGAATGTTACATGTTTTGAACTCATAGGCAAATTACATGTCAGGAATTTTTATTGTAAACTTGCAAAGTGCGCAGACTTGTTTTTCACAGTACTAAACACAATCTGCGGATGAATAGTAAAGATTCTGCTTTTGAAAATGAATGCACAAGTGCGGGTTTGCACTTTACTTTAGACGAGGTTTCTCTACCTGTGGAAAGTGACCCAGCTGTGTATCTACTTCTGGGTAAACAGATCAAGTCTTTCTGATCTTTACAGTTGTAAAAAGCTTATAACTTAGCTGCCTAAATGGAGCCAGGGAGATCATGGAGTTGAGAGGAGAACCTACAACTTCTGATTTACTAGACCAACAAGATTTCTAACTGCACCCTGAAAGTTGTTGTTTACACATGGATAAGTGTGGCTCGGCACGGCTTCATCAAAGAAACTTCTCTTTGCAGCAGAGACCATGACAGAAAACCATAACTGGTCACAATGGAGGGACTGAGTCTGGGTGCCCAGTCCCAAGGATACATCTACAACCAAACTCCTGTACCTGAAGCTTAGGACACATCGAGGAGACGGAAGGCAAATATTCCTAGAGCCAGAGGACCAGGAGCTACACCCATGCTACCTCAATAAAGCTGTCTAAACTAGAGCTGAACAGTGCCACCACCAACACTGTGACGTGGGGAGGGGAGACCCTCAGTGTCCCAGCCCTAGAGAAACTACAGGCAACTAATGACTGCTGAGAGAGAGTTAGTCTTTCCCATTGGTTATACAATACAAAGTAGTCAGCTCACAGTCACATACACAAGTAACACGTTCATGTTCATGTATGTATATAAATATACATATATGTACATATATGTATGCTTATACATATATGTAGTAGAAGAAAAAGAGGTAATCATGTGGAGAGTGAGCATGGAAGGGATATGGAAAGTTTTGGAGCGAAGGGATATGGGAATGGTTTGAGGAAAGAAAGAGAAGGGAGAAATGACAGAATTATATTTTAAATATGATAAAAAAATTAAAGCTCACAATATAGATATGTGCTATGGCTGTTAATAAAACAGTTGTGTGTGTGTGTTTGTGTATTTTAATTCTGTTTAGCATTTTAAACATGTAATTGTTATAAACCCTAATAGTTAACAAATTATTAAGGTTAATAGTAAAAATAAGCATCAAAATCATTTTTCTTTCTATATGTTACCATGTCCTGCATTTTGCTTCATTCTAGATATGTATTCCATTTATACTAGGAGCTTCTGAAGCTGTCAACACTGTCTTAGAGAAAATAGCAATCAGTTCAGAAGTCTAAGTGTCTACCTATAGTATGATACACCTACAACATGATACAACTTTGCTTGCTTTTTCAGAGAGTTTTAATTATAAATACTAATATTTGTAAGAAAATAGGACAATTTCTGAGATATGACAGGTGCTATATTCTATATTCTAATTATCCTGAACCTATGATTTGCTTCCTGTTTTTTCTTTCTTTCTTTTTTTTTTTTTTGTGCAGTGCTAAG
Source organism: Psammomys obesus (assembly GCF_907164565.1). Lineage (NCBI taxonomy): Eukaryota > Metazoa > Chordata > Mammalia > Rodentia > Muridae > Psammomys > Psammomys obesus. The sequence continues at coordinate 8,052,473 of NW_026586816.1, forward strand.
GAGGAAACACACAAAATTATATGTACTAGAAAAGAACTCTATGACTGAGTCGCACTCCCAGAATCCCATTAGTATTCTTCAGCTGCTAATAACATCTGAAGAAGCTTTATGAATGACTCAGTTGACATGAAACAATAGTTAAAATAGATTTTGAAATTATCATAGTCTCTTTACAGCCTTTCCCCAGAAGACTGTGAGCTTTCACCCTCACACTGACCTTCCTAGAGGTCAGTGAACAGTAAGGACTCAGAATGCTAGAATGGCTTATGGCAAAACACAAAGCAAAGAAGAACTAGGGCCATTTCTGTAATTTATGTCAGGATATTTACATCACTCTTTGCCTTTTGAGTAGGACAGAGCAAGGTAAGCTTATAACTCAGGAATTACAGAGGAGCAAATTGATCTGAGTTCATCCATCTTATGTTTGGAGAAGTTTGAGAAGGGTGTCAGCAAGCCATCAAAGGGTAGTGGAAACAAGACTTTGACTGGAACTCTCTTGGAGTTCTTCAGCTAGACTGTCAGAAGCATTTCTAGAGGGAAAATAAGCATACATATATTTCAATATTTTATGACACTGAAGTTTTCATAAGGAATTGAAAACACAGAGGTGGAGTTAGAATTGAACACTTAGTATGTGTTCAATTAGACAAAGAATAGACAGTTTTAAAGGGTGAGAGGGCAAGGGACTTGGTCTAAGGGCAGCAGAGTAGAGCGAGGGTAGGAAAAATAGGGTCACAGAACAAGGGTCATTTGTGCAAACATTCCCTGGTCTCAAATTCCTATCTTTGACATGATGAGGGCACCTTCCCTTTACCCTCAAGAAGGACAGCTCTCATCACCAAATGAAGCCTGCACTTCCAGGAATGAGTTACATCTAATTGGGTTGTTGGCCAAAGGGGCCCCATGAATAGCCCCAGATAACTCAGGGTGTTGTCAGGACTACTGGATGTTCCCCATTAACTGACTGTAAGACCCTATTGCAGAAGAAAATGAAAACACAACTCACTGGACATGGAGAAGTCAAGCTGACACTTACCTAGAGCCTGTACCCCTGACTAGCATCCAAGGTACTAGCCAGTACTCTCATAGTGTCAGAGGAGAAAGGTGAACACCAACCCAGCACACACACCCTTCAATCCACCATTGTGACCTGCCTGCAAACACACTGCAGCAACAGGGCACAAAACTGTAACAGTAAACAGCCATTATCTGATTGAACTTGGGGCCCGCTCCATGAGATAGAGCCCATATCCGATACTGCCTGGGTGGTCAAGAGCCTAGAGAGGCCAGGGACATAGGGGAGATCAAATACTATTGTTATGATGAAGTAATGTGGCAATATAAAATGTCTCCCGTAAACATTCCGCTGTCCACCTAGATCACTGTCTTTCTCAGCCCTCACTAGAGAAGCTTCTTTCTGCAGCAGACTCGAAGAAACACAATATCCACAGATGGATAATGTGTAGAGAGTGAGAGATCTTGGCACACCAAGTCCTCAATGAGCTGTCTCCCTCAAGCTCAGGAAGAGGAGGCAGAATGCCAGTGGGGATGGAAACAAGGCCTTCCAAGCACAGCAGGACTGTCTTCTGAGCTCACAGAGACCATGGCAGTGCAGGGTCCCAGAGTGGGAGGGGAAGTAGACATAAACCCCACTTCTAACTCAGCAGCTATCTCCAGTTGAGAACCACTCACAAAGGTAAAAAAAAGTTTTTTCCAATGAAATTCCAGTGGGTATACAAACCTCTCTATGGACAGACCCCAGGCCCATTAGTAGATTGCCAACATAAAACAAGCTCACCGGTGCTTTTGGAGGTTCTTTGTCTCATAATGCTTTGTCTAGGCCTCCTCTCCTCCCCCTGACAGGTTCTTTGAGTACATATGATATTTTCTGGTGTTTTTGGTTGTTGTTTTTATTTTTAAATGGGATTTCTATGTGTGCAAATGTATGTATCTTTGCATTGTGAGCTTCTCATGCTTTTCTGTTGTTGTTAACTCTTTTTCTTCTGGTAGATTGTTTGCTTTATCCTATTCCTGTTTGTTTTTATTTTACCTTAATTAATTTTATATTATTTTACTCGTGTTTCTTAGAGGCCTGTTTGTGCACTAATAATATAAATAAGGGGTGAGAATTTGAGTGAGTGGGGAGCTGGAGTCATGTGGAGGGACTTGGAGGGGGAGAAATTGTAACCAGAATACACTCTATGAAAACAAATCTTTTTTTTTTTTTTTCAAAGAAAAAAGGAATCATGTCTCCAACTTCTTTTGCTCTTGTACTCTTTCTTTTCTTGTGTCTCCAACTCAGAACAATTAGTAAGGTAGAGAGGTGTGTCTGGGCAGCAGGTTCTGAACTCCGAGGGGAAAGAAGGCGGCATGGTAACTGCTTCCTACACTTTGTATCCACATTTTGTCCTCCACCGTTTCATGATTGGAACAGTTCACTTAACCGCTCCAAAGGTAAGTTTCCTCGTAAGCAAAAGGAAAGTTTGAGACTTGCCTCCAAAGGTTTATTAGAATATTGAGAGGAAAAAGGAAGGCAACACTGTGTCTGACAAGTTATATCTTCACGAATGGCAACGCCAAGAGTGGACACAGTCATGCTCAGCAGGTTGCTTCAAAGCATTTACTGGCCTGGAGCGGGCCTTCCTTATCACAGCACTATTGAAGTTTCAGATCATGTGCTAATCTGTTCTTGGAGACTGCCATGTGCATGTTTGGAGTGTCCCTAGACACATCCCACTACATGGTAGGGACACTCATGACTCATGGCATACACAGACTGTTAAATGCTCCTTAAAGGACCAAATCACCCTCTTTGAAGATCACTGCTCTAGAGTGTTTTCAGAAGACAGCCTTTCATGAAAAGACTTTTCAGAGACTGTCTTCAAAACAATATAAAACTCAGAACGTTGGCCCTTTAGGGGCAGACCACACCAGTAACAGATCAATAAAGACTACAAAGGCTTGGCCATCTTGGCTTTCTTGGTGAAATAATGACGGGCACTTTTTGCATCAGAGCGCTTCATGAGGTCAGCAGGGCCTGGCACTGGGCCTGCATCCGACTTCGTCCTCCACTTCCGTCTACTGCAGCATCTCTCCTCTCTTCCACAGAGGCAAAACCGGAAGTATTTGTTAACAGACATCTGGCATGCTCAGTGTGTCTCCAAGTCTGCTTCCTGGAGAACTCATCTGAGCTGACTGCCCCCCACTTCACTCTCCAGTCCAGCTGCATGAGTAGGTACCCTGTCCAATCGAGCAGAAGGAAGAATGTACTAAGCAGATAAGGGCAAGTGTCATTTGCCTGGGCTCTAGTCCTCTCCTGGAATCAATCATGCAGCTCATAACTACGTCTGAATGTACGAAATGCCTTGTCTGTTTTAACAAGGAAAAATAGTTTCATCCGCAAATGACATTGTTGCCTAAATGTGAAGGGAAATGGTAATGTAATGGGGGATGACTTTGGTAATATTATTGTGTTAGCTCAAAGAGGCAATGATAAAACAGAGATGGAAATATAATGGCATGCAAAATTTATGTTACATAAAATAACTTTGAACATAAGTAATGTAAACCAAATTTCTACCATTAATCACACTTTTCTGAACGGAAGAAGAAAAGAAAAAGACAGAGAAGATGGAAGAGAGTGAGAGAGAGAGAAGAAAGGAGAAAGAAAAGACAAGAGTGGGAGTCAGTGAGAGAAAGACAGACAGATAAAGGGAGGAGAAAAGGAGAAAGAAAAGACAAAGGAGGGGGGACAGAGAGAGAGAGAGAGAGAATTGAGCTAAACGATTTTTGTAGTACATATATGGTCTGTGTTCTTTGTCATAATAAATTTACAATGTAGACACCAGGAATGAGAAGGCCAGGATATCTTTACTTCAAAGCTCCATTTAACATAACTATCTCCATCAGAACTCCTCTCTCATAGAGAGATATGAGATTGTATCAAGACCTGGGCCAATTATTTTAGTTTGTTTGATGTACATTTAACTCAGCAGTCCCCAACAGAATTTGGAAAATGACATCAGCAGCCCAAATTTTAAGACTCTAGAATCTCCTACCAGCAAACTCTGAAAGCAAAAGTGCTCTGTGATAACGGGGTCCCATCACAGAGCCATGGGAAACCTGATTCATGGAGTTTTGCTTCCAGCTTCCATAAACCAGAAAATGCTTGGTCTCTTGGGGGGAAAAACAGTGAACCACTTGGCTTAGCATGGAAAAAGATTCCTTGTTTGTGAAGTTGTAGATTGGACCACCACTTCCTTATCCCAGAAGGTCAATTTCTCACACGTACAGAATTGGTAAGTCTGTAGATTTTGTCCCTCATGTTCCTTTTGTCCCTATTTTTGCGTCTTCTGTCTCACTCACTGGAGGGCAAAAATAGGAGCTCTTCAGTAATTGAAGGATATCTGATCACTCTGTGAACACCAAGACTGTGTAGTTTGCTAGAAATAAAATGTTTCTAGTTGTGGTTTGGCTCAGCCTTAGCACACACCTTTAATCTAAAAGCTTTCTTCTAGTAGAAGCTAAGCAAGAAGGAAGACCCTGGGTAAGATGATCAGTCCTCACTCAGAAAGAAAAATGGAATGGACATTGGAAGAAGGAGAAAGCAGGAAACAGGACAGGGGCCTGACACAGAGGGCCTCTGAAAGACTCTACCCAATAGAATATCAAAGCAGATGCTGAGACTCATAACTAAACTTTGGGCAGAGTACAGGAAATCTTATGAAAGAAGGGGGAGATAGTAAGACCTGGAGAGGACAGGAGCTCCACAAGAAGAGCAGCAGAACCAAAATATCTAGGCACAGGGGACTTTTCTGAGACTAATACTCCAACCAAGTACCATGCATGGATATAATCTAGAACCCTTGCTCAGATGTTGCCCATGGCAGCTCAGTGTCCAAGTGGGTTCCCTAGTAGTGGGAACAGGGACTGTCTCTGAAAGACATGAACTCAGTGTCTGTCTCTTTGAACACCCCTCCTCCTCGAGGGTGGAGCAGGTTTACCAGACCACAGAGGAAGACAATGCAGCCAGTCCTAATGAGACCTGATAAGCTAGGATCAGATGGAATGGGCAGAGGACCTCCCCTATCAGTGGACTTAGAAAGGGAGATGGGAGGAGATGAGAGAGGGAGGGTGGGGTTGGAAGGGAATGAGGGAGGGAGCTACAGCTAAGATATGTGAATAAACTGTAATTAATATAAAAAATAAAAAATTGATTAAAAAAAAGAATTATAAACAGGATTAACTAAAGTTAACCCTAGGTCATGAGGCAGAGCAAGCAAAGAGTTGACAGGGAGTGAACATAGGAAAAAAAAAACATAAGAGTAAGCGGGAGTCAGGACGGATAGGGCAATGCACAGGACAGAGAAGGGAGGGACACTGAGTTTGAGAGGTTTTTGAGAGGGCATGTGGAAGGAGCTTTTCCATTTTGGAAAATCAGCTGAGGAAGAAGGTCAGCTGGGTGCTTTCTCTGCCTCTCTGAGCTAGCAGGTTAAATTTATTTAATCTTGTTTACAATACTCAAATAAAATAGTCTTGAATTTAAGGTGTATGCAGGGATCAGACACTTAGAGGTTTTTCCAGTAAACAACACAATATCAGGGTCGCAGTGGCTCAAATACCCTGCAGCCCTCAGCCTTCTCAGTTGCTCCGTATCTCTCCTCTCGTTACTGCCTGAGGTGTTTGGACTTTTACCTCATGCTCAATACTTTCTCTCTTACCCTAGAGAAGAGAAGGAATTTTTTCACCCTTATTCATGCGTTGTTGGGAAGCAGCCTTGCTACCTGACGGGCGGGACCCATTCTCAGTTCCAAGGGAAGGGGTCCATGATGTGAGTAAGCAGCAAAGGGTACTGGTTGGCCACAGGATGAGCAGACTGGGAGCCCTGATATTAGTGGCCAGTTGGGATAAGTTAACTGCAAAGTGTTTCCAACCTTGGCGATCTTTCGGTTTCTGGGACAACACACGTATTTTATGGTCCATTGGCTTTGGGTAGATTTCTCACGATGTGCAAGCAGATGACACCACATGACGCACCTTCGGTTTAAGTGTTTTCAATTGTTTTAATTACATTTCACTGAACTGAGGAAGCTGTCACTTGCAGGAAACATTGTTCTATTTTTCTGTGTACTACTAAGAAAGAGAATGGTGAGTGGGTCAAAATAGAACGTGTTTGTTTATCATTTAGAATTTTACTCAAATTGGTATGTTTAATTTATTGTTCTGAAAAGCACATCTCTCCACTGGGCATAGACAACCTTTTGTTATCAACAACATACCATCATCTATAAAGTTCATGCGTGAGAGCTAGGAAACATGTGGCGCTGGGAGCCCATGGTGGGTAAACCTGCTAACCATGATTAAAAAGGGGGGGATGATTATTTCCTAAATTCCCTCATGTTTAGGGAGCCATACTTCTGAATCACTCCTTCACTCTGTTGTAGCTAAGTCTTTCACACTTGCATTTCTGTCCTGTCCAGAGCGGTACAAATCTAATACCTAAGCAGCCTTTGCTCTGGTTTCTTCAAGGCCTCTATCTCTCTTTTCAGTGTTTGTTGCTGGTTCCTTTGCTACTGCCACAGTGTCTGCTAAGGCCTTTGAACAGAAGCTAATGGACATAATTCTCTTCAAATGGTCCCTCACCGGTTAGTCAGCTAAAAGCCAGGGGGTTACAGGGGTTTAATAAATCTGCCAGGAATGACAGACAACTGAGTACTCATGTTAACAGAACAAATGTTAAAACAAATTTTCTTTACTGTAAAAATATCTAAAGTACAAGGGGAACTCTAATGAAGTAATTGGAATAAGAGCACTGTGTCTTAAACACAATGAAATCCAGAGGAAAATACTTTGCCCTTAGTTGTGCCATAGCTCTCATCTAAAAGGCAGAGTACTTTGGAATTTCTGTTTGTGATAACAAGAATCATGTCAGTCTGGTGTATCATGTGACGTGCTGATAGCTTCATTTGAGCTTCTACTATCCTCTCTGAACATTTTTGGCCAGATCTATTTTGGGAGACATTTTTGAGGTTCCAAACATATGAGTCTTGCCCTTTAAAATATATTATCTATTGAGGAAACAACACCCTTCACAATAGCCACAAAAGACATAAAGTACATTGTTGTAACCCTACCCAAGCAAGTCAAAGACTTGTATGAACAGAATTTCCAGTCTCTGAAGAAAGAATTAGAAGAAGATATGAGAAGATGGAAAGATCTCCCATGCTCATGGCTTGGCAGGATTAACATAATAAAAATGGCCATCTTACCAAAAGCAATCTACAGATTTAATGCAATTCCCATCAAATTACCAACACAATTCTTTACAGACCTGGGAAAAAAATTCTCAACTTCATATGGAATAACAAGAAACCCAGAATTGCTAAAACAGTCCTCTACAATAAAAGATCTTCTGGAGGTATCTCCATCCCTGAGCTCAAGCTGTACTATAGAGCATCAGTAATAAAAACTGTATGGTACTGGAATAGAAACAGACTGATGGATCAATGGAACCGAATAGAAGACCCAGAAATAAACCCACACACTTATGGACACCTGATCTTTGACAAAGATGCCAAAACTATACAATGGAAAAAAGATAGTATCTTCAACAAATGGTGTTGGTTTAACTGGATGTCTACATGTAGAAAAATGCAAATAGATCCATACTTATCACCCTGCACAAAACTAAAGTCCAAGTGGATCAAAGACCTTAACATAAAACCAGACACATTAAATCGGTTAGAAGAAAAAGTGGGGAAGAGCCTTGAACTCATTGGCACAGGAGACAACTTCCTGAACAGAACACCAACAGCACAGGCTCTAAGAACAACAATCAATAAATGGGACCTCATGAAACTGAAAAGCTTCTGTAAAGCAAAGGACACCATCATCAAAACAAAACGACTGCCTACAGATTGGAAAAGAATCTTCATCAACCCTCTATCTGACAAAGGGCTAATATCCAGCATATATAAAGAAATAAAGAAGTTGAAAAGCAAAAAATCAAGTAATCCAATTAAAAAATGGGGAACAGAGCTAAACAGAATTCTCGATAGAGGAATATCAAATGGCAGAGAAACACTTAAAGAAATGCTCAAAGTCATTAGCCATCAGGGAAATGCAAATCAAAACGACCCTGAGATTTCACTTTACACCCATCAGAATGGCCAAGATAAAAACCTCAAGTGACAACACATGCTGGAGAGGTTGTGGAGAAAGGGAAACCCTCCTCCACTGCTGGTGGGAATGTAAACTGGTACAACCACTCTGGAAACCAATCTGGCACTTTTTTAGACAAGGAATAGCGCTTCCTCAAGATGCATCTATACCACTCCTAGGCATATATCCAAAAGAGGCTCAAGTACAAAATAAGGACATTTGCTCAACCATGTTTGTAGCAGCTTTATTTGTAATAGCCAGAAGCTGGAAACAACCCAGATGCCCCTCAACTGAAGAGTGGATACAGAAATTGTGGTACATCTACACAATGAAATATTACTCAACAATGAAAAACAACAAAATCATGAAATTTACAGGTAAATGGTGGGATCTGGAAAGGATCATTCTGAGTGAGCTATCCCAGAAACAGAAAGACACACATGATATATACTCACTCATATAGACATATAATATAGGATAAACCTACTAAAATCTGTACACCTAAAGAAACTAATCAAGAGGGAGGACTCTGGCTAAAATGTTCAATCCCCACTCCGAAAGGCAAACAGGATGGACTGAAGAAGAAGAAAACAGGAAACAAGTTAGGAGCCTCCCACAGAGGGCCCCTGAAAGGCTCTGCTCTGCAGACTATCAAAGCAGATGTTGAGAATTATGGCCAAACTTTGGGTAGAATTCAGGGAATCTTATGAAAGAAGTAGGAAATAATAGTAAGAGCTGGAGAGGACAGGAGGTCCACAAGGAGAGCAACTGAACAAAAAAATTTGAGCACAGGGATCTTTCCTGAGACTCATACTCCAACCAAGTACCATGCATGGAGATAATCTAGAACCCCTGCACAGATGTAGCCCGTGGCAGTTCAGTGTCCAAGTGGGTTCCATAGTAATGAGAACAGGGACTGCTTCTGATATGAACTGATTGGCCTGCTCTTTGATCACCTCCCCCTGAGGGGGGAGCAGCCTTACCAGGCCACAGAGGAAGACAATGAAGCCACTCCTAATGAGACCTAACAAACTAGGATCAGAAGGAAGAAAAAGAAACCGACCCCTACCAATGAACTTGGGGAGGGGAGTGTGTGGAGAAGGGGGAGGAAGGAGGGAACTAGAGGGGGGATACAAAGTAAATAAAGTATAATTAAAAATAATTAAAAACCAAATAAAAGAATTGGAAAGAAAAAAATAGTTCCAACTCAGTTTCAGAATAAACAAAATTAAAAGTATCTATATGTTAGTAGTATCTACATGATCTTTGTTACTGTCCTCAATCTTCATCCCTCCTTCTAGCCACATGTCTTACTGTATGATTTCCTCAGCTCTTCTGCAATGGATGGAATGTCTCTTCTCACCCATCCCTTATCTCCAAATTCATGTACTGAGGTGTGGACCCTACTGCTACGATGTTTGGATGCTTTAGGGGAACAAGAACATGATGTATAGCCCTCCTGAGTGAAAGAATTCCCTCTGTTAGTAGACACGATGGATCTAGCTGGGTTTGCCCTTCACTGCGTGAAGACACAAGAAGAAAATGACTGTGCAGCTTTTATCACCTAAGCTGACCAGCACCCTGCCTCAGATATCTTGGCCAACAGCATATAATTTATTATTTGCTATAGTGCCCTCAAGTGACTAAGACGTTCAACTGGAGCAGTCCCCAGGTCTGAATGTTTGTGCCCACTCCCAATTCATTCGATGAAATCCAAAAGCACTGTGAAGGAAGTTCAAGCCGGAGGCTCTGGTGGGTGATTAGGTCAAGGTGTGAACCCTTCATGAATGGGATTAGTGTCCTTCTAAGAAGGAACATGGAACAGACGATCTCCTTTTGCCCAGTGAAAACAGTTAACAAGTAAGGCTAGGTACACACGGAGTCTAACCCAGACAACATGCTACCAGCAACTCGATGTTGAACTTCCGAGCCTTCAAAACTGTGGTTGTGTTGTGTAAGCCATGTAGCCTGTGGTCTTTGTTACAGTTATATGCACCAACAAAGCCAGGGACTCTGGGAATTTCCTCATTCCCTAATGATGGACTCAAGTATGTAACTTAACTTGCCAATGTGATAATTACAATGGACATGATATTTGGGTTTACATTTTTATATGTCTTGCCTTTAGAGAAGACTCATGGAGATTATGCTGTGTGATACATGCTTCTTGCTGATCCAGCAGATCTGAGAGACAAGTCAAAAAGAGTACCAGAATCCAGCCTTGGCTCAGCTATGTCCACAACCAACCTCTGGCTATGTGCACAAGAAAGAAATGCTTCCTGGTGCAAGCCATTGAGTTGAGGATTGGTTCACTTCACAGAGCTGCTATACCAATGGCAATGATGGAAATCTGCCTAAACTTAATATGATTAAAAGGTACTGCATCAAGTAATGTTGGATTCCTATTTAAGATGATGATAAAAACTTACCCTGGAAAATAAATTCACTTTATGTTGTTACTTATAAAATTAGGTTAACCAAATGTGGAAAGTGAGAGGTTCACATTGGGGAATCACAGGAGCAATGATGAGAAATTTAAAGTAGGGACAAGAGACTAAGGTTGCTCACTGCTTAAGAGTTAGTGGTATGTCCACAAAGTATTTTATTCTCACCATCTTAATAGAGAGTTGAGGTAAATGTCTAATCAAGCTGTTCAATTCTCTGCTGTTATTTTTTTAGAAAGCATGAGCATTGTTGTGTGTCAAGCATTGGCATGGCCATAATAATGGATATAATTTCTATAATCACTGCAAAGCATTTAGTACGGAGCTTAAGGCTCTATGGATGTCACCAAATTCATTTCATGAAAGGGCTGTAGTAAGGCTGCCATTGCTTTTTTCTTATAAATGCAGGTCAAGCTATGGAGGACAATGGCCAATATTAGAAAGAAAAATTAAGGAATTTGTTTTGTTGTTTGTATGAAAAGTAATTGATTTCTTTTCTGGCTTTGATATTTCTTAGCTTGATTCCATAAACATGTCACAAACTATTGTTGTAAGCTCACAGGCCCCAGACTTAAACCTACTACTAATATTCTGTTAAATGGACTGAGTATCAAGCTACCCTCTAAATTTACAACTCAACACCTATAGATTAGTGCAGCTCTCACACCTCATTAGAGAAGCATCTCAGTGCAAAGGGCAGTGGTTAACACAGAAACCCAAACTCAAAATTAATTCAAGTGCAGGGGATCATTGCCAGCGGAGTGCTTAGCCAAAGTGGGCCATCTTTGCCATGCGCCTCCATCCAGAGTTTAGAGACTTTCTAGAATGAAGGAGTAGAAAGCCTCTAAGAGACAGAGGTCATAGGAGATGAAAGAAAAACAGTGTCTTTTGGACAGGACAGGACTACGCTCATGGCTCATAGCAGCTGTGGTTGCTTGCACAAGAGCAATCCTGTCATCACTCTTAATGGAGGCAGGAGGGGATCATGAGAGCCCATCACTAACTGGGGCGCTATTGAAAACTGACAGCTTCTAGGTGAGGAAGAGTGTTGTCTATAAGGGTGTGACCCCAAGGGTCTGCCACACTCTAAGGGATGCCCCCACCATGAACATATGTGCAGTGCAGGTTATACTCTATTGATTATTTAAATATATATGTACAAACATACATGCATGCATATGTACATACATGCATACATATGAAATTGGGAGAGAGGGAAAGTGGAGGATGATTTGGGGAGAAGGTGTGGATCAGAATATATGAGACCTCAAAGAATTAATAAAAATTAAATTAAAATATTTCTTAATTACACAAATAATGCATGAATACAAGGCTCAAACAAGATCAGCACGGGCAAGCAGCAGTGGATAATTTGTCAGTCACACCCCTACCTTCTTTTTATATTTTTTCCTTTTCTTTTTTTAATTTTTGGTTTATTTGGAGACTTTTTTGTTATTGTTGTTGCCCTGGCTGTCCTGGAACTTGCTGTCTGATCTTGAACTCACAGTGATCCACCGCTTCTTCCTCCTGAGTGCTAGGAGTAAATCATGAGCACCCCTACCCCACCCTCCATTTCCCCAGGAACTTCCCTATCTTGTTCTTATCCTACTAGCAATACCCTGAGGCCTAAGTACAAATACTATGGTGGGCATCCTTCTACTCCATTCATTTGTACACATAAGGGCCCTTTCTTTCCTCGAGTCATTAAATCACTTTACACCACACCTTCACTAGATCCTGATACTCATCCAGGCACCAGGAGCAAGGGTTTCATTTTGTTCCTTCTTTACTGAAACTTTCCCACTGCTCACCAGCTTCCAGCCGGCTTCCTTCCTCTGATTTTCAACTTTGCAAAGCATGATCTTGCTTCTCAGTCTTTGGCATTGCTGCTGTCCCCTCTACCTGTGAACAACCCCACCACCACCACCACCACCACCACCACCACCACCATGCATCTCACTTCTGGACTGTCTCCATGGGCTTCTTCCTTGTTCTTTTTAGATCTCCAACTGTCACCACCTCTTCAGGGACATCCTGCCTTTGGCAAAGTCACTATCTTTCTCCTAGTCTTCTGCACATTCTCTTAAGTTCCTGTTACCATGAGACTCAACACTTTATATTCGCTGCCTTCCCAGCTTCAATTCCCCATCCTGCCCCTCACTCACCACCTAGCATGGAAGATCTCATGAAGATGTCTTCTTGGCTTATTATTACATATAATGGTTAGAACCCAATAAACATTTACTGAGTACGTAATTAATGAATGAATTCTTGTATGACATATGCAAACAGGGTCATGTGTATTTTCTTATATAAATTGGAATAGACACAATGTTTTGTGTACTTGGATTACAATGTTTATAGTCTAGGCCTTGATGATCTTTAAATGTTGGTGTGTGTTGAACTAGCTCAAGTTTATATTTGCCTGCATATGATTTCTTAGCATGGGATTATTTATTTCTCCATAAGCATGAGAATGAAGGTTGTAATTTTTTTCATAGAAAAATAAAGAGCCAAGTACCAAATACAGTTAGTGCTTACTGTGCTGTGGTTGGGGCCCACTTCAAGAAATAAAATTAACCCTATTAACTACTGCTCAAAGAGAAAAGCACATTTACAATCTTGGAAATACTGCAAAAGTCCTTAAGTTTGTTTTCATTGTAATATCTATTTAAAAATAAAGTCAATTCTACTTCTTCCTGTCACATACAGGATGGTATCAAAAGGATACTGTCCCTTAAACAAAAACAAACAAACAAACAAACAAACAAACCCACTGCTCTTAAAAATGTAAATGCTTTTCCAATCCTGGAAAAGACCTAGACCCCCTGCTCAGATATAGCTCATAGGCAGCTCAGCCTTCAAGTGGGTAACCTAGTAAGGGGAACAGAGACTGTCTCTGACATGGACCCAGTGGCTGGCTCTTTGATAACCTCTCCCTGGTGAGGTGGCCTAACTAGGCCACAGGTAAAAAGGATCCAGACAGTCCTGATGAGACCTGATAGGCTAGGGTCAGATAGTAGGGGAGGAGGACATCCCCCATCAGTGGACTAGGGGAGGGACATGGGGGGGGGAATAGGGAGGACAGGTGGGACTGGGAAGAGAAAAGGATACAAAGTGAATAAATTGTAATAAATAATAAATTAATTTTATAAAGAAAAATGTAAATGCCAACATGATGCACATTCCATTAAACAGTTGAGTAATTTGAAGGTCACTGTCACTTATAAGAGTGTGGACAAAATCATATCGGAAGAGACAGCCCAGTGCTCTGTGTGAATTGGGGGAACCTATCAAGGTACCATAATTATAAGCAATAACTTGGTGTCTTTTTTTTCTTCATTATACCTTTGAAATAGCTGTCATAAAGTCATTTATTGCCAGCTGCTTTCATGTTTATAATGATACAACTCCACACAATATAAAACAAAGTATCATGTAGCCATGAATAGTAGCAGTCCCCTTCCAAACTTTATATTATGCAAGAAGACAGCTGGATTAGTTTCACTATGAATTTATTAGAATGCAAAATGTTGGAATCAGCCAAGGGAAGAACTTGCTTTCTGCTTGAGTTCGCTCATATGACTGGTAGAAATGTTTTACTAAAAACTCTGCATATGTGAAAATGGGAATGGGTCTCCATAAACCTGCTGAACCGCAAAGAATGTTCATTCTGTTCTATAATATTCACTCTGTAAACTCTACATAACAGCAAAGGCAAGCAGCAAACCCAACCCTCCCAGGCTAAGAGCAACTCAACTGTGTTTCATGCTGAAAGCTCCTACAGAAACAGAATGTCCCCCAAATGGTGACATCCAGATGACCTTGTGCAATGAAGGGTCTGCAAAGATCCTCATTTTCCTCATGATTAAATACATGTATCAGACAGGTTTGCCAACTCTGGCACCCAGGGGTAAGTAGTGGCTGGGGACGCCCTTTGATAAAGCTGGTGCAGCGCCAGGGGAAATGGAGATAAGAGTCAGTCATTTTAGGTCCCCTGAGAAGTAAATTACCTACTTGAGGCTGAAAGGCCACAGCTCTCAGCCACTGCTAGGCTTAACTGTGCCTTCAGAGAACAGTTTCCTGATTGAAGAAGACGTACATGACCAGAAGAAATGAAAGACAAGAATCAGGAGAACTGGCTGCAAGAACACAGGCTCTGTGCAGGAGCTTTACATGCAAGGAGCTCAGAATTGTCCTCGGTGTGCCCAGAAGAGATACAATCATACCTCAGTATTTTATATACCCGTGTATGGGTGTGTTCACTTCCATAGGGCATTTGTTGAGGCTGGAGGTCAAGGTGGGACTGGGTTTCTCCCTGAACTTTGAACTAACCAATCAAGCTAGACTGGCTGCCAGCAGGCCCAGTTATCTACTTTTTCCACCCTTACCCTGTCTGGGGCTGGCATTATAGACACAGAGCCCCACGTGGGTACTGGGACCTGAACTCGGATCTCCGTGGTTGTGCACTAGGCACTATACCAACTGAGCCATCTTCCTGGCTCCACAAGCTTCATCGTTCCCCTGTGTTCCTCCCAGTCTGCAGAGGGCAAGTCCAGCATGCAGACATCCAGTACACACAAGGAGCAGCCTCAAAACCACATGTTCTTTCTCCATCTGCAAGCAGTGAGGTAGCAATGACTGGCTGATGACTCAGAGCAGCCTTGTATATACTCCTGGACACCAGTTTTTATGGGGAGAATGCCCAAGTATCACCTTCATTGTCAAGATGACATCGGTAGTGGCTGGAGAGTCACTGGGATTCTTGTCTGGTATCTACCATCCTTTTCATGCTCAGTCCCCACTCAGAGAGCCATTTCCTACTAAATCCCTTTCCCCTTGCCAGAGTAGTTAGCTTCTGGGAAACGAGTCCAAGGAATTTGGGTTAATGTTATTCACCACTGTGGCTGGCAGCAGCACTTTCTACCATGAAATAACCTGGAGGTTATTTTGAAAGATTCTCTTTATTAGTAATTAGTAACTTGAGTTCTAGAAAAAAAATAAAAAATAAAAAAAGCAAGCAAACCACAGCTGCCACATTTCTCTGAAAAAAAAAATGGTGCCGTTGTTTGGCTATGGTTTCAGTGTGTCCTCCAAGGTTCATGTGCTAAAAACTTGGTGATCACTGTGACTGTAATGAAAGGCCAGGGAACCTTCAAGTGAAAGGTCCCACTAGAAGGCCATCAGTTTACTAAAGCATTGGCCTTGGTAGGGATTAAGAAGATTATTTCATGGCCAGGTCCATTCCCATGAGTACACACCAGTGTAAAAACAATAAACCTGGTTCCTGAGTATCTCTACCTTCTTGCCTTGCCATTTGACCTTTGACCATGATGTTATGTTATGTTGAGAAGGAGAATGAGTACTCTCCCGGAGGCCCATGGGAGCTAAAGAGAAAATCTCAGATGCAAGCACTGATCCTCTGGCTCAAAAATCTAAGCACTGAGTATTGCAGAACAGCGACACCAAGATCAAAAGAAGAAGGGGAGGAGAGTCCGGACAGAGCAGTCTGGGGTCTGAGAAAGGGCTAGGGAGATGTAAGAATTCTTTGATAGTGTCACTGAGAAGCGAAAACCATTTCAGGTCCTATTTATCAGGATATATTGCTATTTTGTATTGCTGATACTGATGTAGACAGAAACAGAGTCATGCTGTGCAGTCCAGGCTGGCCTCAAAATTTTTTTAAATATTTAATTGTATTTTATGTGCATATGTGTGAGAGTGTCAGATCCCCTGGAACTGGAGTAACAGACAGTTGTAAGCTGCCATGTGGGTGCTTTTAATTGAGCCCAGGTACTGCGGAAGAGCAGCCAATTAACCACATAACCACTGAGCCATCTCTCCAACCCTTGACCTCAAATTTTTAATCCTCCTGCCTTGGCATTATGAGTGATGCAATTCCGTTGCACATTGCCATACCAGTTTTACCAGATTTTTTACTGAATACAAATCACCAGGAAGCATAAACTGGGTCTCTAATCCAGAAGGTCTAGAGTGGGAAATTGTATTTATAACAAGTTCTCAGTGCTGCTGCTGGCTCCAAGGGCCACACTTTGGGAGCTGTGCTCTAATTGGTCCCTCTCCCCATCGCTGCTGTATCACATAATTGCATCTTGTGTTCTGTCCCCTTAGAGCCAACTGCTCTCCCCTGGGAAGAACTGAAGCCCTTTTCTGTGTTACTAATCCCTCAGGGGAACCACATAATTGGAGAGGAGCAGATTGCCAGTTTGCCAACACATATGTAGATTTTGTGCCTGCAGATTTTTGACACCTCTCTTCTGTCCCTTAAAATGTCAGCATGTTCTCTCCATAAATTGGGCAATTCTAACTTCAGCCCCTCTACAGTTCCGTGGTGTGAACAGGAAAATATTACATAAAGGAGAAGATGGGTTTCCATGTGGATGCAGTCAGTTCTCCAGCCAATTCTCTGTGCAAACAGCTGACTCCACATCATACTGATGAGAGCCAGGTGAGACTTTTGACAGTTGCTTGGGGCCTATACTACAGTATGGCTTGTGAAGAAAGAGGGCTTTAAACAAATGAGCTGTGATTATGCAGCTTGAGTCAATATGTAAAGGTAATAAATTCCTCTTTCCTAAGACACAAAGGAAGACATCAGTCAAGCCTAATGCACACTTTATATTTAACAAGGGAATTAATTAGTAGATGATGATGAAGAAAGAGATGTCTAAAAGACGCAGTCCATAGGATCGCTCATAGAAGAAAAGCAAGAAGGGAAGAGGGAAAGGAAATTGGTTGTTGTCATATTTTTCAAGTTCAAGAATTGCTACTCAAATCCCTAAACATGGTTGTTCTTTGTGGGCCATCAATCGCTGCAAGAGTTTTACCAAATGGAGCCTATTTTGAAAACGAATGAAAAGAACACAATGAGGTACAGCTAGTCTGCAAGAGGATTCTGCCAGCTCAGGACGAGAGATGTGGGTTATTTCTACATATTTCCTTGGGATTCCTGCATGAACCCATCCTGCATCATCTTGAAGCCACATGAAAGGGAGCTTGCAGCCAACCATTCCCTATGTCCAGAGGGTTCATGAGGACTCCTGCTTAGGGACGTACGCAGGCCCAGTGTTGAAGAAGGTGACATCCCAGTAACTCCCTACCAAGGAGCTGAGACTAAATTTGTTCTCACTCGTAGGGAACGCACTGAGACTGTAAGCCTGGTTATAGTTCCGGTTGCAAACATTATGAAGTCAGGTATTATCCTGATGGAGAGCTGAAAGCGAAGGACGCTGGATGAAGACATTTCTGAATGACAGGCAAACACTTTTAGCCACCAAGATTTCTGCTAGACCTTTATTCCAAGGACTGTAATTTTACAATAGGTAGGATTTAATTTGAAGAGAAATATAATAAATGCATATTAGAAAACAAGCAAAATTAAGCACATCCATAGCAAGTTGGACCCCTAGCTCAGAAAAAAACAAACAAACCAAAGGTTATGACAGTTGGACTCCTACCCATGGTTCTTCCTTTTCTCTGTGTCTCTTTCCACTTTTTCTCTGAAATTTGATGCACCCTTAAACAACATCAGCAACAATAAAAGAAATGATGATTTAATTAGCAGCGAATATTGCTGACTGCTACTGAAGCCATACTCTGCAGAAGGCTTTTGGTGACAAATAAATATTAAAAGCATTTCCACAGGTAACCTATTTTCTACAAGCTCCTCCTAAAAGCTGTCTTAAGGTCGCCGTCACACACATGTGTTCTTTTCTAAGACAATATTTCCTCCTCATGGGATGTTTAGCTCACACCCAGCTGCCACGGCAGCAGGTGACCTCCTTGGCCGCACCTCCTATCACTTTAATTTAGTTTCACTGTCCCTCTGCTCTTGGGACCCTTTCCTCCCACTGGGTCGCCTCATCCAGCCTTGGTGTGAGGGTTTGTGCCTGGTCTTATTGCATTTTATTGTGCCTAGCCTCATTGCTGTGCTATGTTGATTTCACTGGGAGGTCCGCTCTTTTCTGTAGGGACCCTGGGGAGAGAGGAGGTAGGGCGACTGGGATGAGTGGATGGAGAAGAGGCTATGTTTAGGATGCATTTTATGAGAGAAGAATAAATAAAAAGAAAAATAAATACAGATATTCAAAGTGTGCAGCTGCCCCCAGCAGTTATTTGTTCTAAATATCCCAGGCACCATACAGCTCACCACAGGTTCATTTGCCTTCTCCAGGGATGGGATTTAAAGGAAAGAGCAGGATCCAGTGCTCCGCAAACTGCAGTGAGTACTCTGAAGCACAAATTGCTTCAGTGAACCTGGGGTGGTGGAAGGTTCATCCTTTCAGTGCGATTCTCCATGATGCTAACATTTTCATCTGTGGAATTTACTGCAGCAAGTAAGCATATGACAAAGGGCACTTTGAGCTCTTTCTGGATACAGCACTGCATTCACTCCACGGGAGCCTTCCCATTTAGAGCCTTGATAGCTGCAGGATCAGTGATCACCCAGGAGGGAGCGGTGCTGAAGGGCATGGTTTTCTCCCACACGGGCCTTTTTGATGGCGTGCCATGCTTAAGCTCACACTGCTCTCATCCTCTGTCCTTCCACTCTCATGGCACAGCTCTATGCATAGTGGCTGCCAGTGAGACATAGTTGATTGTTGTCTATTTCTGCATGCCACATCCACAATCAGTCAATATGTTTCTGCAGTTGGCACGGAGATATTTCCCAGGCGACGCCAATAGTGCTGCTCTCAGGCTCAAGCTGTGAGTGCTCAGCAAGGAGAACTCCTACCTACGATCGGCACGTCCACTCCATGAGTCTTCATACTGGTAGAGATTCCTTTATTGACAGCGACAAGACCGTCTCCAGGGAGAGGTGCCGGCCTCAAAAATCCAGTGGTAAGTGTGACTTCAAATACGGCCTGACTCAGCTGCCCCGGAGCGTTCTAGTTACTGCGTTCAGGAGGCCCTCTAGCTGAGGCGCCTTGTGTGGGAGAAAGGACGTCTCTGTGCACATGAAGACGTGTAAGCGTGCCACCAATGGGAAAGTCATATCCTTGGTGCTTTTGTTTGTGAGTGAAGACAGAGGTGAGGTGACTTTTGCCAGAACTGCAAGTGAATTTTCTCAGGTTTAGAGAAAGACTCTGTAAATGGTTTCCTGAGAGCCATTTCCATGCTAAAAACTATGATTCAGTGGTCCGACAGGCTTCCAAGAATGTGTTCATTATTATAATCACCAGTTGATTTAGACTTTTAAAAGAAACTGATTAAAGCTTCTTGGAACACACAGCTCTGAAATTTCCTTCCCAGTTACAGGCCGTTTTGTTTTTGTTGCCATGTTTAACTGGGTGGAATCCCCATTTCCTCTTCCTTCCACAGTTCCTTCCAGTCTTTCCTCATTTTCATTAGCTAAGGCAAGGTCAACCCTAATGAGGCACTCTAGACTGTCCTGATAAGCTTGCCAGCTGCTAGTCAGCAGCTTGAACAGTCAGTAAGGGAGAAAGTGACAGATCTGCTGCCTTCAGATATGGTATATTCATTAGTCAGGCAGGCCACTCAAAACTTCCATCTCAGAGATGGTTTTCAATCACCTTGAATGTCCATTAACATTTGCCAAAAAAAAAAAGCTTTGTGTTTTTGTTTTTGTTTTAGTATACATTCTTTGTGCAGTAGTGGTCTTTACTGTGGCATTTTTAAATATATAATTTTTGAATGTATGATTATAGATTTATATATAATTTCCAAATACATATATATACATATAAATGTATACATATATACATAATGTATTTTGATTTTGTCCCCCCTTGTTACTCTTCTTCTTTCCTCATCTCTTCTTGCTGTTCTCCTTTCTCTTCTCAAATAGCCCCCTTTCATGTCATATGTAAATACATACATATTTATATACACATTAAAGTTCTGTATTTAAAGAAATACCATGACATTTTACATTTTGCAGTGAATGCAAAAGCTTGAAAGACCAAAATTATGTTGATGATATGGTGACTCTGCTATTCTCATCCTGAAACAGACATGGCAGAAGAAAAATGCAGATATGTTCATCAATTGGAAATAGGAAAGCATATTTATTTATAATTATAGGGTTTTATCCTCTTTCTCCTCTCCTGAATTGTAATATGCTCTATTTTCTGTTATTTATGTTAAGCAATATTCCTGGAAAATTATTAGCAGTACAGATATGATAGTCATCTTTGGGTACATTTTATTAGAGGGATTTTAAGTATGTAATGACTTGTCTATGGTATTTTATGAGCTATCATAAATGGGTCATTTGTCCAGATAAGAAATTTAGTTGTAGAAAGAACAGGGAGCTATATTTAGATCTTAATTACAGAGGCCAGACCCACTAGCAAAGTCATTAGATATAATCATTCCTAAGCTTCCCAGAAGGAACCAAACATGGGAGATCCCACAGAGGCCATTTTCCGTGTTTCAGAGGCCAGGAATTTTTCCTTGAGAGTCTCAAAGGTTTTTTTAAAAAAATGTATTCTATTGATTAATTTATTGGTGATGGACAGGCCCACCATTGTGTGCGGGGGTCAGAAAACAACTAATTCGAGTCAGTTCTGGCCTTCTCCCGAGTGGGTCCGAAGATTCAAACTCGGGTCTTAAGGCTTGTCAGCAATTGTCCTTACCTGCTCAGCCATCTCACCAGTTCTGAAGAATTTTGAAAATGTAAATAGTGTCATGTGCTGTGCTAAAATGCCAGAAAACTGTCATTTTCTGAATGAAAACAAAACAAAACAAAACAGAATTTGTCTTAAATTAAGAAACTACCTCAGCTGGGCATGGTGGCGCACTCAGGAGGCAGAGGCACGAAGATCTCCGTGGGTTCAAGGCCAGCCTGGCATATAAAGTGAGTCCAGGACAGCCAAGACTACACAGAAAAACCCTGTCTCAAAAACCCAGCAAAGAAACAATCAAAAAACAAACAAACAAAAACCTACCTAGATAATACACTCAAGAAGGAAATAGTTTTAGACAAAGGTTTTCTTTATCCTACAATATTATACCATAGCCTCTGTATTTTAATTCTTATTTATAATTGATTAGCAAAAAACATTAAGTATTAGTGACATTAAGCATCTTTATTAAATGAGTTAGCTTCTCTTCTTTAGCTCAAAGGTTTACTGACATGCAGAAACACCACCAGATACCATGGTAGTTTGACATTTTACTCTGTGTACACACATATACAGAAAAACACACACACACACACACACACACACACCACAGGAATTCATTCCTTTGAGAAGCCTATAGCTCAGTGGGGGCAATTGACCTTACTCTCACAGTATTCCTGGATGCTATTTCATTAGGATGGACGGCACATTTGTGTACACCAAATCCATTAGCAAACACCAGAAGCAAATTGATAACAACTGAGTGATTTATAGACTAGATGAGTAAATCGGGAAAGATAAAGCGATTGTGTAGTCTGTAATTTTCCTACGGTGGTGGTCACTCTTGGTCGTGGTTACCTTAGAGATCAATTATTCAGGTGTTTGGTGTCCACTTTACACATGGATTGTACCATTGATTATCTGGTGGAGGGGGACAGTTCTCTGTATGTAGAATTCTCTCCAATTCCTTTGTTACAGTGTTGAATTTGTCGGCTTGTCATTGCCACTCTTAGCATGCTCTGTTTGGTGAGACACATATTTGCAGACTGAGAAAGGCCTGTAGCATTATGCTAGCTTTTTTTTTTTTTTTTTTTTTTTTTTTAATAGCACACAAACAAATTAAATCCCTTGGAGCTTGCTTATCCTCTGCTCTCCAGGTTCTTCTGTGTCTCATTAACACAAATAAAATTATAGGCCTTTTGAAGGGTCCAACTGTTAGCAACAACTAATACTATTTACAGTTATTTTCACAGAAGTACTCACACCTTTTGGGAAAATAATGAGAAACTAATTACCATTGATTTAACATCTGAACTTTTTGAGCTTTTGTCATAGTTCACTAGGTAGCAAGGATTAGAAGCAAGGCAGAAGGCAGAGATTACAAAGGTTGGGAGCTGCTGAGAATGTCCGTGCAACTGCAGAAAGTGGACTTTGCCGCCACAGGTTATACTCAGCAACAGCCGGGAGTCAGGAACAGCTCAGGGATGGCCACAGCCAGCAGCCACTCCCATGATCCCTTGCAGCTCCCACGGCCCAGCCTTCTGTGCCTGCCTAGAGCAGGATGTCATCTCTTCAAGCAGCAAGGGAGGTTTACGGAATTGAAAATTAAAGAGTAAACTCGTGTGAAGAAAAGGGTGTTTCCTTTTAGGTTAAATATTTATTTCTTCAAACTTCTGGCAGAACCTAAAATATAGTTCTACGCAAATCATGAAATTATCACAATTATTAGATGAGATGTAGCATGCTATCTGAACAATGTGAGGATAATTTTGACACCAGTTTTCTAGGCTAATTGTCATATATAAGGGGTTCTGTATGATTTTTCTGAAGCCATTCAACCGTTTTTATCTATGCGACAAAACATAGCTTTAAAGGATACAGTAAAAAATTTAATTACATTTTGTAATGGGTTATAGACATTCAGAATTTACCTGAGAAGTGGGTATGGTAAGAGGGGATATGAAACAAGATTTTCAAAATGTGATTTTTTTTTTTTTTTGTTGTTGTTGTTGTTGTTGTTGTTGTTCTTATTAGCAGAAAAGTCTGTTCTGGCAAATTCCTAAAGTCAGTCATTCAACTAAGTGAAAGCTCTGATTCTTGACTTTGTTGTTGTTTGTTTGTTTGTTTGTTTTCTTCAAGACAGGACTTCTCTGTGTAGTCCTTACTGTTCTGGAACTTGCTGACTGTTCTGTAGATCAGGCTGTGCTTGACCTCACAAAGATCTACCTTCTTCTGTCTCCCTAGTGCTGGGATTAAAGTTTTGTGCAATCTTTCCCAGAAGAAGGACTGAAATCTATATGTGAAGAATATTAAAATTCTATTTTCCAAAACATCGAACTAACAATAATACATAATTCAAATTAATGGCATACTTTGCTAGAAAAAGTTCATGAATTCTGGAGTTTCTGTCTCAGAGCATTATCTGGCTTGTAACTTAGTGTTTAAAACATTTAAATATTCAGTATGTTTGTTAAGTATATATTGCAGAAGCAATTAATTAATCAATATCCACCTTCAGAGGTGTCTCTATCAGCTGTTAGTACACAATAGCAGGGGATTAGTTAATAAGCAAATGTGTGAGAAATCAACCTTTAATGGTGAAATGAATGTTCATGACTTGTGGCTGCCTAGGAAGATGGTACAGTTCTTTCCACTCCTATTGGTGATGCTTAAGAACCTAGGCTTGGTTTTAAGACCTCAGGAAGCAAGCCAGATCCAGAACTCCCACAGTCCCATATTGGATGGAAAATTGCTGGAAGCTCAAAGCTACCTAAACTCATCATTACAACATTTTTTTTGAATTTTATTTTTTTCTTATCAGTTACATTTTATTAACTCTGTATCCCAGCTGTGTCTCGATCCCTCATTCCCTCCCAGTCCCTCCCTCCCTCCCTCATCTCCACGTGCCCCTTGCCAGGTCCACTGATAGGGGGGACCTCCTCCCCATTCATCTGATCCTGTTTTATCAGGTATCTTCAGGACTGGCTGCAAAGCTCTCCTCTGTGGCCTAACAAGACTGCTCCTCCCTTGGGGGGTGGGGAGGCCAAAGAGCCAGTCATTGAGTTCCTGTTAGAAATAGTCCTTGTTCCCCTCACTATGGGAAACCAATTGGTTACTGAGCTACCACAGGCTACATCTGAGCAGAGGTTCTAGGTTACATTCATACATGGTCCTTGGTTGCATGTCAGTCTCAGAAAAGACCCTGTGCCCAGATATATTTGGTCCTTGTGGAGCTCCTATCCTTTCCTCATCAGACTAACTCCCCTTCTTTCTTATGATTCCCTGTACTCTGCCAAAGGTTTGGTCATGAGTCTTTGCTTTGTAAACACTGCTAGTTAGAGTCTTTCAAATGCGCTCAGTAGACTCCTGTCAATGTTCAATGCGCATCCCATCTGTCTTTCAAAACGAGGATTGATAATCTTACCCCATGTCCGCTCTCTTGATTATCTTTTTTAGGTGTATAGATTTCATTATGTTTATCATATCTTATAGGTCTATATAAGTGATTATATACCGTGTTTGTCTTTCTCCTTCTGGGATACTTCACTCAGGATGATCTTTTCTAGATCCCACCATTTGCCTGCAAATTTCATGATTTCCTCCTTTTTGATTGCTGAGTAGTATTCCATTGTGTAAAAATACCACAATTTCTGTACCCATTCCTCCGTTGACGGACATCTGGGTTGTTTCCAGGTTCTGGCTATTACAAATAAAGCTGCTATAAACATGATTGGTCATTAGAACATTTAAACCCACAAGAGACCCTGTCTCAAACGAAGCAGAAGGTGAAGACTGACACCCACATTTGTCTTCTGACTTCCACATATGCACTGTGGCATTTGTGTACTTATTACACATTTGTGAACTGTTACCCACATACACAGTCACTTACAGAAACATGATCACCAGCAATAAACCAAGCGATCCAATTAAAAAATGGGGTTCGGAGCTAAACAAAGAATTCTCTGTAGAAGAATATAGAATGGCAGAGAAACACTTAAAGAGATGTTCAACATTCTTAGCCATCAGGGAGATGCAAATCAAAATGACCCTGAGATTTCACCTTACACCCATCAAAATGGCTAAGATGAATAACTCAAGTGACAACACATGCTGGAGAGGTTGTGGAGAAAGGGGGAACCCTCTTCCATTGCCGGTGGGAATGTAAACTGATACAACCACTTTGGAAGTCAATCTGGCGGTTTCTCAGACAATTAGGAATAGTGCTTCCTCAAGACCCAGCTATACCACTGCTAGGTATATAGCCAAAAGTTGCTCAAGTATACAACAAGGACATTTGCTCAACCATGTTTGTAGCAGCTTTATTTGTAATAGCCAGAACCTGGAAACAACCCAGATGTCCATCAACAGAGGAATGGATACAGAAATTGTGGTATTTTTACACAATGGAATACTACTCAGCAATCAAAAATGAGGAAATCATGAAATTTGCAGGCAAACTGGTGGGATCTAGAAAAGATCATTTTGAGTGAAGTATCCCAGAAGGAGAAAGACAAACGTGGTATGTACTCACTTATATAGACCTATAAGATATGATAAACATAATGAAATCTATACACCTAAAGAAGATAAACAAGAAAGCAGACAAGGGATAAGATGATCAATCCTCAGAAAGACAAATGGGATATGCATTGGACGTAGGACAGGAGCCTACCACAGAGGGCCTCTGAAAGACTCTACCTAGCAGTGTATCAAAGCAGATACTAAGACTAATAACAAAACCTTCAGCAGAGTGCAGGGAATCATATGAAAGAAGAGGAGTTAGTATGATGTGGAAAGGATAGGAGCTCCACAAGGACCAAATATATCTGGGCACAGGGGTCTTTTCTGAGACTTAAGGACCATGTATGGATATAACCTAGAACCTCTGCTCAGATGTAGCCCATGGTAGCTCAGTAACCAATTGGTTTCCCATACTAAGGGGAACAGGGACTATTTCTGACATGAACTCAATGGCAGGCTCTTTGACCTCCCCACCCCCCAAGGGAGGAGCAATCCTACTAGGCCACAGAAGAGGACTTTGCAGCCAGTCCTGAAGATACCTGATAAAACAGGGTCAGATGAAAGGGGAGGAGGTCCTCCCCTATCAGTGGACTTGGAAAGGAGCAGGGAGGAGATGAGGGAGGGAGGGTGGGGTTGGGAAGGAATGAGGGAACGGGATACAGCTGGAATACAAAGTTAATAAATTGTAACTAATAATAAAAAAATAATTAAATTTAAAAAAAGAAACATGATCACCTTTATAAATGAATGATTACAAAAGGGTGTGGAAAGAAAGCAAACAGCATAAATAAAGAAGCTGACCCAGAGCAGATTGGCCAGTCCAATCTTGGCAGCTAATTTCTTATCAGGGATTCTGAGGCTGAAGCTGGGGTTTGCTCCTCAGCTCACCCAGCCTTATTTATTTTTACAGCTTCATTTGTAACAGGCAGTATTCCATGATCAAATCACAGTCCCCTAATTTCACTGTCTCAACACACCAATGTCTACTTAGGAAAGGCCAATGTGAATCTAGCAGTAGGCAAATTGCCAACGGAAGCTGACGGTTGTTTTATATTAGATAGTAGTAGTGTCCCAATCAAAAAGACATACTCTCTAGCAGTCTGTCCAAAATGGATTTGCATTGGCTTTCTGCAATTCTTATGATCGTTTCCCCATATTATCATCACTGCATCTTAGTGCCACCAAAAATAGCTGTTTTTACTTACCCAGTGTTCACTTATCAGAAAACCCAGCTTTGGACAAAATACAATACTCTAGTCAGTGCACATTAAATTAATATCCTAAACCTTCTTTGTTCTTTATTGCTATTTCTGGGTTCCAAAGCCATGCTCTGGGTCTTTGCCTTAGGAGAATCGTAAAATATATCATTGTAACTTTTGGACATTCACATAATCATTATTCAAGAAGAAAACTGGGTTTCAAAATAAAAGCCTTTTCTACAATTTAATAGAAAAGGCCAGTAATTAGAAAAGTGGACTTGGCCAATCTTGATGTGCAGCCTTTGTAATTTAACTACAAGAATGATCTATGAGAACTTTCACATAGGTATCATGAATTACTTAGTCCCAAATACTGGTTGTAGGACTAAAACTTAAAATTCCCCATTTGCACACACTTGAGTTGTAGGAAGGAAACTCAAACTGGCTTCCAGGGGAGCATCAGAGTAGTAATAAGCAAAATACATAAATTCTGCACATGAAGGAGAACACACAGTGTTTTTCTTTCTTAGATTAGATCTTACTTAATAGTATACACTCTAAGTTCATCCATTTCCCCCCAAAATGTCTAACTTTATTTTTCTTTAGGGCTGAATAGTATTCCACTCTCTATACATATAAATTTTCATTATCATTTCATCTGTTGATAGACAACTTGGTTTATTCCCATTCTTTTCCACACTGAATAAAGCAGCAATAAACATACATATCATGAAGGAAATAGAACAAAAAAGCGAAGTACGGGGGTGGGGGAGGGACCAATGATGGCGATGAACACGAGTTAAGAAAGACTATTAGGCTAATTGTGTTTCTCTTCTAATTCTGTCCTGGATTTCTTTCCTTTGGTTTCTGGTGGTGTATAAGTGCATAAAGTATGTTCTATATTGAAAGTGTCAACTTATTTTTAGGGGAGGAAAGGTTTACTTTAGCAAAGAATTCCATAATATATTCCATCACAGCAGGGAAGTATATCACATCCACAGTACGAAGCAGAGAAATGAAAGAAGGCGTGTTACGACTCGGCTCATCTTCCTGCTCTCACACAGTTCAGGACCTAAGTGCAGTGGATGCTGTGGCAATGAGCAGGGGCTTCCCACACTGGTTAACATATTTTATTATTTTCTCAATTTTTATTTCAGTTTTTCATAACACATATTCTGATCATGTCTCCCCTCTCCAGCTCTTTTCAGGTCTTCCCCATCTTCTACCCCATCCAACTCCATGTTCTCTGTCTCTCTCTCTCTCTTTATCAAAGAGGAAAAAAAGTAAGATAAAAACAGTAAAACAAAAAAACAGAAAAAATTCAAAACAGACAAAAATCTCAAGATCAATTAGAAAAATAATAGCAAAAACAAAGAACACATGAAAAACAAATGTAAAATTTCCTATGAAATTCCACAGTTTCCATTCTGAATGACTATTCTAATTGTGCAGAAGTTCAGCTACTTGTATGGTCAGTTTTGGTGTGTGTTTTTATTTATTTGCAAGTATTTTTATAGTAAAGTTTACAAAATTAAAAAGACATAAATTGGTTTTTCTTGGTCACAGTTTTAGTTATGTAGTCAAAGAAATTAAGGAATAAAAGAGGCCCCATGCCTCAATACTAGCCTTCTAGGAACTGAAGAATTAACAAATAAATAGATGAAAATAGACACCCACCCTAATGATCTGGCAGCAAATAGTGGTGAAACCGTAAAGCTTCCTGTGCAGCAGAACAGACACAACAATCCACTTTCACCTGTTCTAGGGTCTCCCAGGCCTTCCTCTGCCGTACATCCTCAAAGATAAATAGAAACATTGCCCAGGACAAATATTTACTAGTCTGGGCATCTCAGAGCTCTCTGCTCTCAGTGATGTTTTTTTGTGTTTATACAACTGCAGGAAGCTGCCTCTGAAAGCAACCATCTCTGAAGGGATCAGGCTAGAGGGTCATCTTTAATGTTGTGTACTCTGCTGATCTCAGTGGTTCAGTGGCAGGGAAAGCTCTCATTCAGAGCAGACTTCCCTCTGATTCACTTCTGGCATTTTCATGTGCTTGGCCCCTTCCTTGTTTAAGGTCAAAAAAGAAAAGAGAAGATATGGCTTGCAAGGAACAGGGGGTTTAGAGAGAGAGAGAGAGAGAGAGAGAGAGAGAGAGAGAGAGAGAGAGAAATATTTTAAAACGCAAAGCGATGCCCTAGGAAGATGCTTTATTTTTTTCATGTCTACTACAAACCTCCAAAAGCAAGCAAATGCTACGGCTGTGAGCCACAATCAGATAAACACTTGTCAAATACTCTCAGGACTTCCGCTCTGAACAGCCAGAGCCTGTCATCTTCTGATGGCAGGGCTTATGCCAAGGTTTACAAAGAACTCTGTGGAGGAGGGGAACAGAGTCTACTTCATACATTCTCCATAAGGTGGTTGTTTTTGTTTTTTAATCTCGTAAACTTTTTTTTTTCTTGTTTCAGATTCATGGCATGCCTGAGATATTACACAAGCCCTGCATATTTCCTGCTTAGCATGGCTTAGACTTTTCTTTCAATTAGTAAAAAGAAATGATGAAAATGGGTTCGGTGTCGTAATGACATATTTGTTAAAAGGCTGTGGTAAGCGCATGGGGCATGGAGGGCACTGGGCTGAGTGAGTTTTGCATTTTGCTATAACTCATTAGCAGTGTAAAAAAAGAATCTCATACGAAAAATGAAGGAGTAGCGCCAGCTAATCTGTTATCTCCTCCCAGAGTCTGACTTTCTGTGAAGCTGGTGAGTCTGAAAAAGCTGCTGGCATGTATAAGGCTTGTGATACTCAAAGGATGTTACCTGCACACTGGCCTCTTAGTGTTTCTGGGAAGGATGGATCCAGAAGTCCTCTAAGATACCAACTGCCACACCATTGTAATACCCTTACATAAGATGGGAATACATAAATATTTACATATAACCTGCAGAGCATCTTTCCATCATCCTTCAACCTTCACTAATTACATCTAATAGTCAATTTAATGCGAACGTTATAGCTCTGTTAATCTGCTGTGCAAGGACTAACACTGAGGGAATCCAGGCTGCATTTGTTCAGTGCAGGCACACTGGACTGCTCATGGTGGATTGAATTTCGTATCTAGAACCCACCGATATCATGGTCGGCTGTACAAGCCATTTAATTTTAAAGCAAGCCCAGAAAATAAACAGGATTGCCACCGAGCCCAGTTTGTGGATGAAGAAAGTACAGACACGGGTGCTAGAGGGTTTGCCAGGCAGTCACCTCTAGGTTTGGTATGTCTTCTTCTTTTGTAAAATTATTTTTAAAACTTATTCTTCTTTCATACTTCACATCCTAAGCACAATATACCCTCCCTCCACCCCTCCCAGTCACCCCACCCACCTCCACCCACTCCTCCCCTCCCCCAGAGCCACTCTTCTGTTTCCTTTAAAAATGATCAGACCTTCTAGGCAAGTGAACAAGGCACAACATTACAAGTTAAAATAAGTCTAGGCACAAACCAGCATATCGAGGCTGGAGGAGGTAACCACAGTAAAAGAAAAAAAAAAGTCGTAAAAACAGACCAAAGAGTCAGAGACACCTCAACACCTACTGTTAGGAGTCCAACTAGACCACAAAGGTACACAACAATAACGTATATTCAGGGACCTTGTAAGACCCAGGTAGGCTCTGTGATTGTTGCTGCAGTCTCTGCGAGCCCCTGTGAGTCCTAGTTAGTTCATTTTGTGGGCTGTGTTCTCCTGCTGCCGTAGACGCTTCTGGCTCCTGCCATTCTGGGTTCCCGGAGCTCAGAGAGTCTTTTATTGGGTGTATTAATCTCAGTAGATAGCAGTGGCTGGAGAGGCCATGCAAGTATGGTGCCCACAGCCGAACATTAGGCAGAGAGTGAGTCCAAATCGGAGACCTGAATTTCTCTGCTTATAGTGCTTCCAAAGAAGACATCAGGTCTATGATTTTGGAATAGGGGGAATTCCAGAAATCACTGTAAAGAAAAGTGAGGCAGAATAGAGAGGAAAGGGAAGGCAGCATAAGACTAAATAAGAATTGTCATAAGAAAATGGTGTTCCCGCCTGCTATAATTTTCCAGAGGAGGCTTGTTAAACAGCTTTCTCACTGGTGTATGTGTGTGTGTGTGTGTGTGTGTGTGTGTGTGTGTGTGTTGGCAAGGATATTTATCCACCTGCTGATAAGCTGAATGCAGGAAAGCCATAGACGCCCCTCAACCTGAGACTCAGGAAGTCTTCAGCCAGTACAGCATCTGGGTGGCACAATCCCAGGCAGGCCGAGAGGTGAAAATACGGTGCTGGCAATATCACAGAGCATGTAGTACAGAAGCCAGGAACAGACTCAGGTAATTTGGCTTCAAGCCTTCCTCTGTGAACGGGCAAATAATGTACACAGAAACTGTGTGGGCCCATAAGTACCTAAGGGGTAGAAAAGCCTTGCTTAATCTTCCTCCGCTGTCCTCAGTGCCAACACTCTCTGCCTCTGCTTGTTGCTGAAGAGGAATTCTTGAACCATGCGCTTGTCTGGTTTAGTGCAGGATTCGACAGATCCCATGATTTATAAGAGGCCCAGGGTACTTAATGAGCTTGATCTCTGCCTCAAGCTAGAGACACCTCCCCAGATTCAGCTGCTATCGATTAAAAATAAACACAGGCTTTGTTTATTTTGGACAATTTGTTTGTCTTCTCCAAAGTCGTTCCACTAGCAATCAGATTTGCTTTGAAGTTCAATTGCCAAGTGTGGCGAAGATTGAATATGTGCAAAATGATACTTGTCTGCCATTAACATTGAATTTTGAAGTCATTTTAAAATATCTTAAGCAAAGGTTTTCATCCTCTTTTAATTAAAGAACAAAGCCCAGTTTTATTTTATCACTCTGTAAGATAACATTTCATCAGGAAAAGACATTCCCCAAGGACTCCAATAAAAAGAACAAATATATTATTGTAAGATGATTAATCCATATTAAAGATTATGTTATTAAAGAAGGCCATTGAGGTGCCATGCTTAACTATGAACTGGGAGGTCAAGGGTTGTTACCCTTTGACATTTATAGACCTGGCAGAAGATGATGAAGTATTTGAACTAGCAGATTGGACATGACCTAACAGCGCAATAAAACAATGCTAGACGCTTGCACTGAATATGGCACCACCATCCATTCATCTCAGCTCCACACGGTGCTGCAGGCAGTGCAGCTGTAAACGACAATGTCCTCAAACTCTCTGAGGGGAAGACAGATACACGAGGGAACTGATTTCAAGAGAGAACCCTCTCCTCTCATGCTCTTTTGAATATCTAGATATCCAGTTGGCCTCTCTACACTTCATTCAGCTTTCATTCCTTGGTGTTTTAGTTAGGCCAGAACTAAGTGCTAAGGTCATATCAGTGAGCAGAAGCAGTTCACACAAGTGAACTGGCAAGAGATAAGCAGAAAGTGGCAGTGACCAGAGAGCAGACGCTGGCATATTAACTGACCACTCATAAAGATCACAGTGAAAGACTTTCTCAGAGGCCATCATGTGTATACTAGACTGTAAGACATGAACCAGGATGTATTAGAGAAAAGCATTCTGGGAGGAGGGAAAGTTGCTGACTAGACACAGGATACCAGGGGTGGGACAGAGCTAGAGATCAGACTCCAGGAGAAGCAAAGGAAAGTGAGGCCAGGAAGGTTTACATAAGGAGTTTCACTTTCATGTCACACAACTTCTCATCTGAGAGAATGCCCCCTTTGCTCCTACATAGTCCGCTGTGTTCAGGATGAGATGTTGAGAGAATACATAAGACTACTTGTTTTTACCTACTTACTACTGTGACTGGTCCTTAGTATCTCCTGAAAATAAAATAAAATTCACATGCCATGAAATCCACTACCTTAGTCATCTTCAAGCATCCGAGTCAAAGGATCTTCATGTTTGGAGCTGAACAACCAGCACTGCTACCTCCGTCCATAAACTTGAAGAGGAAGCCCCATGCCCGTGAGCAGTGTTCCCTACTTCTGCTTTCTCCAGCTCCTGACAACCACTAATCTATTTTCCAGTCTATGGATTTGCCTACTCTTGGAACTTCATATAAATGAAGTCAAATAGCACATGTCTTTTTTGTCTCTGGCATCTTTCACTGAGGACAGTATGCTCAGAGTTTGCCCATATGGTAGCATGTACCAGTATATCATTAATCTTACGGCCAGATAATATTCCCCTGCAGAAATGCATCACATTCACTTTATTCATCAGTCGATGGACATTTTTGATCACATCTAGTTTTTGGTACAAGGAACAATGCTGCTATTAATTCCATGTTCAAGTTTACATGTAGATTTGTCATCCTTATTATCCATATAAACACACTTAGTCTCATGACAACTCTATACCAATGTCTTAGACAACTCTTCATAATCATATTCACTTTCCACATTTTGCTCTTTGTGATCCTTTGCATGTGTGAGTGCATGCATGTGAGGAAAAGTGCACTTGTGTGTGTGTGTGTGTGTGTGTGTGTGTGTGTGTGTGTGTGTGTGT
>NW_026586816.1:8085946-8089858 GCF_907164565.1 Psammomys obesus
TGTGTGTGTGTGTGTGTGTGTGTGTGTGTGTGTGTGTGTGTGTGTGTGGTGTTTAAATTATGTGGCAGCATGGATATAACATGGTACTCAGATATTTGTTTACTATTTCTCTAGATGTCTAATGAAGGCAATGTTTAGGTGAGATAAACTTTTAGATCATGAGTCATTGATCTAGGTTATTATGCATACATGATTAGCTTTCACTGAGTTGGAAAGGAGCAGAACTTCCCTGAGGAAGAAGCGTATCTATCTTCAGATAGGAGCTACAACAGCTGCTTCACTCTGCACCGTATTTTCGGCCTGCCAGTCTACCCTCCAGGTTCTGGATTCAGACTTTACAACAGTGTAAGCCAATCCCTTAATCTCTACCCTATCCATATATCCACAGTCTTCTCAAACCCCAGTGTTGTGTCCACCTGGAGAATGCTATGCACTCTGTTTCTCTGACAGGAATAACAGTGAATATTCCCACCAAAACCCAGTCCCCTACCAGATGGCAAACCACTGCCCAAGACATGTGAGCGCTTCCTACTGTCTCCTATTTGTGAAGGTTTGGGTTGTCTGTTTTTCTCATGCCGGTTAGGTTATTAATGTGCATATCTCTCCTTGAATAAACTCTTTGAAGAAAATGCTTACATCTGGGGCAGGAAATGTACATGATAAGCTTCAACAACATTACTACAACAGAAAGCAAGAAACTTACTGGGTGCTACTGTTGTCATGTCTGTGACCCATGAGTCAATATTTTGAATAGGCTTCCATTAGCCAATGGTAGCACAAATGGAGTACTGAAAGGAAAGCAAATGTAATGGATAACCGTGTCCCAAAGACTATAAATTTACTCAAGTATTTCTTAGTGATATGTAAAAGCAAAATTATTGGTTACCTCTAGCAAATATTCAAAACTAACTCAATCAAAAATTGACAAATGGAAAGTATGAAGTAGTTTCCCTGCCTTTCTTATTGAACTGTAATTTTGAATAACATAGCTGAGGAAGGGAAATTTTTACTAGAAGTACTGTAATCAATACATAGAGAAATGTTGATAGACTACTGTCTTTAGTACTGTTACAAGTGGTGTGCGTCTGTATTTGGGTAAATACATTCACTCCCATACACTTGGGAGCACCTAGGTCTGTGTCCTTGCAAAGTTATGTCCTGAATATAAGCTGAATTCTGGCCAATTCAGACAGAAGAACATGTTAAATACTAGAAGGTTGTCACTCAAAATTTCAAATAAGACATATTCTAAACTATCCAATTTATTCAGCAAATAAAACAACAAAAAAGAGAGAAGCTGAGAAGAGAGAAAAAATGGATAAACGGAGGATAAAACAAACTGCAGAGAGTAAAGATTACTTGCTGTTTATCCATTAGATGTATGAGGAAATATGGCATGGTGGACATTTTCTACATTTCGATAAGGATATTTCTGAGTATCTTAATGTTCTATATTCACATGTAATCTGTGTCTCAATTCAAACTTGAGAAAGGCTAACTTAAGACATGCTAACCACATGCAGCATATGAACCACATTTGGATTCCATGAAAACAAACACACAGGAAACAAACGAGATAACTGGAAAAACGTGAGTTATAGCTGTGTAATTACTCCATTAATGTGTTATGGATGTGGTTTTTGTAGAATTTCTGCCTGTTGGAAGCATGATCTTAATGACCATGTGGATACAGAGATCACCAGGGACAGGACAGCAAGGCCTGCGACAATGAGGACACCTGCGAGTCTAAGAGCTATCTACAGCCCATGAAGAACTACACGGAAGAATCGCTATGCAACAAGGGAGGGCATTCAATGGCACAGACCTTTTGCAGAATTACAAGCAAGTGGGGCATGTTGTATGATCACCAAGATACCTCAAGCTCACTTCTTGCAGTAGAGCCTGGAGCAAGTGAGAAGCATACCTATTGTCATGTGCAGTTACCCTGGAATTCATTAGTGCATGCCTCTTACTCCCTCATACAGACTCTGAAGCATTCATCTATTGATTGATGAACTTCAATTTTCTTCAAAATTTCTTTTCATTTGCACAGTACCAAAATGATTTGTGCTTATTAGCCTCTTCATCAAATGTAATTAATAATATGAACTACAAGGTATTGAGAAAGAATGAAGTAACCAATAATGAGTAAAATAATTTTGCACAATTTTGCACATAATAAACCTGTTAAACAGGTTTATTATGATGCCCCACTACAAACAAACAAAAAACAAACAAACAAAAACCCTAGATGTATTATAGAGCTAGTTTATCAGGGTTGTACATATGTAATCCAAAGGATTAATTTGACTAAGTAGACTAAAAATAATCAATTATAATACTAAAATATGTGTTATTGTGTAAGAATTGGACCTTCCTATAAGTTTTCAACTATATACCTCCATCAAATAAGAATCAAGTCTGAGACTATCTAGAAGTTAGTATTTAAGGAGAAAAATTTCCTAGCTGTATATCTCTATCTCTTACACAAAAATATACACTTAAATATGCAAACGTTCTGAAGACTGAATTGTAGAACATTCTAGAAGTAGCATTGCTTACCTGTGTGGTTCAGTGTACAACTTTTACAAACATTAATATGGCCTGGCTTAGGATATGTGTTTGTTTGAGTATGGGTTGTCCTTTCCAAAGCGTCTGTTGACATTGACTGTCACTGTGACAGTGTTGGGAGGTGGGACCCTTGAGAAGTGATGAGTTTGTGAAGAGAGCTTAGTTTCTCTCTCACACACATGTTCCTCTGATCATGACTTGGTACAAATTGGCTATCCCTTGCATTCTTTCCCTTCCGCACATGCCCAATTTCTTACTTATTCTTTCTTGTCATAAAGTGGTGTGAGGGCCTTCCTATAAAGGCAACCCTGCAGCCTTGGATTTCCCAGTCTCCTGGAACATGAGCTGAAATATACCTGTCATGGGCATTCTGTTAGAGTGACAGAAACCAAAGACAACAGGAGCACTGGCTTACAATTGCGCTTGCATTATTCTTGTCCTAGTTAAGCATCTTATACTTGACATGGGCACAGTGAATTAAATGTTCAAAGGTTGATACACATATTAGGAAGTCTTGCTCAATGTCATCAAGTTACAGCTTTTAGAGGAAAGGTGTCCACAGCAAAGAAGGACAAATGCAGTTTCAAGTCAGTTCTGTTTTCTTATTTATTGTTTGCTCTTCTGTTTTCACAAATGCACCTCTACCCCAAGAAGGACTGTGTGAACTCAACTCTGTTGGATGCCATCCTCATGACTGTGCACAAACTCAGTCTTTTCAACTCTGGAGCCTTTTGAAAGAATTGTGACAACTCTTTTATCTTAAAAACATGATTTTTATAAGAGTTTTATATTCAGCCATCCCACGAATTCCCAGCCTTGCAGAGTTAAGGCAGTCCGAGAACATTCATAGGAAGAGTCTCGAAATTTTATCCTTTAAAATATTTATCATTTCAATTATGTAAGTGAAGGGCAATTTCCTTGCATTTATTATGGTTCTGATTCCTGTCAGTCTGAGTACTTCCTCCTGAAGCGTCTTATAAAGTGGAAGGGATATCCACGGTCAAGCTGACCTTTACACCCTTCCTGCTTTTGCAGAACCTTCAATCAGCCATCGCACAGCACTACTGCCCATCCAAGTCCTCTAAAGAAATGTAATTGAGCTCCCCTGACCCCTAATGTCTGTGTGGCTTAGACCACTGCTGAGAGGCTGAACTACATTTTTCTTGTCAAAGGTTACCAAGACCTAAAAAATGCTTCAAGGGCTGGGGGTGATGAAAGGGGCAGAGGGGGAAAAACAGCTTCAAAATGTCATAGCAGAACACAGGCAAACATTCCCAATTCAAAAGAGTAAAATAATAATAATAATAATAATAATAATAATAATAATAATAATAATAATAA
>NW_026586816.1:8089868-8093888 GCF_907164565.1 Psammomys obesus
AATAATAATAATAATAATAATAATAATAATAATAATAATAATAATAAGAAAGAAAGAAAAAAAAACTTTATGGAACGTAAGGAGGCTCCCGGCATCTGGGCATCTCATGAAGTCCTGGTTGGTTTCAGGCCTGCAAGACACAAGTAGCCATCCAGAACCTTCTCTCGAGGCTTCCAGCCCTCTGGCGGCACTTTCGTTTAGCTTTTCTGTTCTCCATAGTGGATCGTATAATTGCTGCTTTTCTAATATTTTCTATACTTAGCCTCCAACCCCTTGCTTATTCCTGCTTGGGATCTTACTAATGACTTTACCAATGTATTCTTATTACT
Source organism: Psammomys obesus (assembly GCF_907164565.1). Classification (NCBI taxonomy): domain Eukaryota; kingdom Metazoa; phylum Chordata; class Mammalia; order Rodentia; family Muridae; genus Psammomys; species Psammomys obesus. Next base: position 8,090,198 of record NW_026586816.1, read on the forward strand.
ATCATGTGTACATTTACAAGCATTAAACGATTCAGTCCTCACCGTGATCCTGTGAAATAGAGGACATTGCAATCCCCATTGCTCAGCTATGGAAGCCAAACAGATGTCCGTCCGGCAGCCTTCCTAACACCACAAGGCTACTAGGGTTCATGTGAGATAATTCTAAGACCTTTGGCTCCTCTCTTGGACTACAAGATACTCATGCCCCAGGTTGTTTGAACAAAGGGCTTTGGCTGTAAACAGAATGTTGACAGTTTTTATCAATTCACACATTTCTATGAGAACACCTGTGAAAGATGGCCGCTCAGCTGTGGCTGAATTTGGTCCTACTTTGAGAACACAATGTTCTCCAGGTCTACTTGGGTCACTGCGGCCCTACCTCACTACTGTATCCTTAGGGTAGCTACCTATATCCAACAAAACAGGCAAGTAAGTACTGAACTCAGCAGCCACAAGGCCATTGCTATTTCTCTTTTCTGTCTCTTGGAGCACAATGTTAAAGCCAAATTATGCTTAGTTGTTGCCTTCTGGTAAAATCTGGAGCTTACCAAGAAAATTTCCAATATTCTTAACCAAGACACCATTGTGGTTTGGCTGAACATATGAAAATGGTTTATGTTATTCTAAATAAAATAAAATAAAATAAGCAAAGACACTGTCTGAAAGTATCCAAATGAATGGATGGAAGATGAAGTGACAAGGAGCTCTTATGCTTTCTCTACACCACCACCAGCTGCTCCCAGAAGCCTTTTTGTTCCTTCTTTTTATCCCAGTCCTTCTTACTGGTTTGCATGTATGGCTCCTTCTCATCAAAGATCCATATTAACTTCATTTAACACAGCGAGGCACTGAGGACACAGGAGTGAAGTACAGAGCCTCCATAACAACCAGGAAAATGAATTCATAGAACCATTAGTGTGAGTGAGGGGACTCCCAGAAGGGATACCTCAGCCACCAGACCAGTCAATACTTCCAGAGAGCAAGAAGTATCTGGGCAAGAGCCAAGCCAAAAAGGAAACCGCCAGGGCATCGGCTCTTAGAAATACCCTGTTCTCTGCCCAGGGTAGACAGCTGTGGGACAGCAGCCTGGCTAGCACAGCCTGGGAAAGTACACCCACAATTAAAAAAGGTCTGCTTTTATATTTTATAATTAATTTAAATGAGTTTGTTATTAATTTAAGAGAAAATTCAGGATTATTACAAGCCATGGGCAGAAGTGCCAAGTGAACAAAAGTTCATTTTCCTGTTCACATTTCCAACTTGTAAGATTTCGTGTGTGTGTGCGAGAGAGAGAGAGAGAAAGAGAGAGAGAGAGAGAACAGGGGGAGTGGATGTGTGTATATATGCCACTCATGTATGGGTACCTTTGGAAGACAAAAAAACAAGGACACAGATCCCTTGGAGACAGAGTTACAGGAAGTTGTGAGGCTCCTGGCATGGGTTCCGGGGACTGAACTCAGGTCTTCTGGAAGAGCAGAAAGCACTCCTAATCACTCAACCCCTTCTCCAGCTCCAAGCTCCATCTTCTTTTTGGGCAGATGTTCTGAAAGGGGAGTCTACTGGGGTGCTATGGCTGTTCCTGGGGCTCCCTCAGCATGGGTGGCTTCCATGCCGGTGACTGCCGGTCATGTGCGCCCAGCAGGGGATAAGTGACACCAGGACAAGGAGGAATAAGAGCTGTAACATGGACTGTCATCTCACCGAACTTTAATCTCAGCTAGTCTTTCTTCTGCTCTCTTAGGCTGAAACAGGCCGTTTATGGCGACGTAGGATGACCGTTGAATATTCATTCCTCAGAGCAAGAAAAGCCAGTAATGACAGGCCCTAAATCTGGAATGGCATTATGCAGTCACCCTTGGTTTAGAAAAACGGCTGACGCTGCTGAGAGCCTTCCTTTCCTGAAAATGCTGCTTCTGCAGGGAGAAAAGCAGTCTGGTTCTTCGGACTGCCCATACCCCACTCTGCTACACCAGGTTGGCAAGCACAGAGGAAAAGTGAACCCCGTCCACCACCGCCTAGGTCCCGCGAGACACCTAAGCAGGGAGCCAGCAATGCTCGGGAAGTGCTCCGGAAAGCGAGCCGGCTAGGCCTGAACACTACTCCTGCTCGGCCTTGTCTCCACAGATGGAACCGTGCAGGGCCTGGCGGGCGTTTATTTCACTTCGTGTTTTCTTTTTTCCTGTTTTACCGGAGAACACCAGAAGAATGTAAGTAAGTGTTGCGTGGTAAATCCTCCTCTGCACCTTCTTCTGAAGAGCTACAACTTTTCATTTTCCTGAAGCCTGACAAAAGGGTGACCGGCCACTGGCCGGTGCAAGGGAGATCTGAAGACCCTGCGAGAAGTGTGGCAGCTGCGCGGGCCATCTCGCGTGCGAGCCCCTAACGGAATCTCTTTACTTGGAGACTGTCACGTGTCTAGTCTTAGAGGAGATAACCCTCTCTGACCCCTGGGTGACCTGTGACACGGCAGTGGCCGATGCAGTGGGACGGAAGACTGCCTGCCGGGGGTTTTAGGGAAAGATCTGCTTTTCCTCTTAGAAACAGAGCGGAGTTTGGCTGAGGGCTTTGTCCTGCAGTAGCAGCTCAGGCCCGGTGAAGCCAACTGTCTACCGCAGCCCCCTGAGAACAGCCTGATCCGGTCAGAGGTGGACAGGGTATTCCAGATGGACTGAGAAGGCCTGGGTACAGATGCCAGCAGTAACTTATCAACACAATACAATAACTGACGCTCCCAGAAAAAGGCCACAATGAACGTTCTACAAAACTATTAATTAATTTAAAAACAATAATAGAGCTTGGAATGCTGCTTCTCCAGAGATAAATTGGGCTATCTTAGACTTTATATAACAATTTACTGCTATATCTGTGTGTGACCCAGGAACCTTGAGACTATTCCTTAAATTATTTTGGAATATGTGGATGTATTTCTTGCTTCTGCCAACCTTAGCTTAAGCAAAGATTGCCATCTGAGAGCATCTGAGGTCCAGGGCAGGTGGCTTCCCAGATTGGTGTGATTCACCGACCTGATACACTCACCAACTTGAATGAGAAGCAGTTTTGTTTCTGAGTTTTTTGTTCTGGTACTACAAAAACAGCTGTGAAAATAGGGTGATGAGGTTGCTCCGTGGATAAATGTTTCTGCCACACAAGCCTGGGGACCTGAGTGTGACACCTGGGACACGCGGTAAGAAGGCAAGAACTGATTCCCAGATGAGACTGTTCTTTTGTCTTGTGACTTCCACATGTATAGGCCCCACATGTGGACAAACACACACACACACACACACACAAGCACACACTCAGAAAATATTACAATAATAACAATAACTGTAATGGTAACAGTAATAAAGTATATTAAAAAGTAACAAGAAAGTTTTCAAGAAATTCTTACAAGGTATTTGGCATGACCAGAACCTGTGTCCTCAGCATGCTCACTCATCTGGCTCTAGAACCAGACCCTCATCTCTAAGCACAGATCTCTGCTGTGGCCTTCGTATCTTCTCAAAAATCAAAAGGATGAAACAGGTGACTCCACATTGGCTGAAGTGCGCAGAGTATATGGGGTGTTAGGAATAACAGTGAAGAGATAGATGTAATTATAATTGAGTGGAGGAAAGAAAAGGAAAAAAAGGAAGGAAGGAAGGAAGGAAGGAAGGAAGGAAGGAAGGAAGGAAGGAAGGAAGGAAGGAAG
>NW_026586816.1:8093898-8096297 GCF_907164565.1 Psammomys obesus
GAAAGAAAGAAAGAAAGAAAGAAAGAAAGAAAGAAAGAAAGAAAGAAGGAAGAAAGAAAGCCCTACTGCCAACTGGTCAACATATGGAAACATTTTTTAATTAAGATTCCTTCTTCCCAGATGACCTTAGCATGTGTCAAGTTGACATAAAACTAGCCAGCAAGCTCCGAATATAGGAAATAGGTACTTTTGATTTCTCATTCCACCTTGATTTTTAAGTGCTATTATGAAAATGTGCTTATAGTGCAAAAGGCTAAACACACACAAGTCCTTACAGAAGATGGAAGGCCGAGCCATACAACAGTCAGTGTCTTTAAAACATGTCTGTTTTTAATTCAGCAAGGCACGGGAATACTCTATGAAGAATAGGCTGCCCAGGCAAAGCCTTCCCTTGAGCAACCCCACTGGGAACTCCCATACAATTGTTTTATGAATAGGCTTTACTGCGTTTTTGTCAGAGATTTCAATCACCTTTGGGAAACTCAGAGGCAGCATAGTTAGCTACTGGAGTTTAAATGTTGAATTTTAATGAAGGCAAGCCCTGTTCTGCTCTTCCATTCAACTCAGCACCTTGTGTGGGTTTGCTTATAGAAGACTCCATCACCCAGTGAATAAGGGGCAATGAGGTGTCCCCAGGAGGCCCATGATTAGTGAAGAGCAGAGCAGAAAAGAGCAACGTCACACATGTTGTAGACTTACACAGACCGAGACCCTGGCGGGAATTATTTTCTAATGATCTCTGTGATCTCTTTATTGTCATTTGTTGAGAAGCAATGTGGGAGCATGAAGAGAAACAAATACACAGAGACAAGTAAAGTAAAATATCAACACAGAGAGCATTTCACTTGCAGCACCGCATAGCAACTTTGCTACGTCCAAATGCTTTCCAAGCCTCACTCTCCTTGTCATTGGGGTAAGATTACACTAAACAGTGCTGCGTTGTCCTCCCATCAGTGTTCAATTATCTGTAATTTTAAAAAGATGTGTTTCTTTAAACTGTCACTCTAAGGCCGTACAGCACTGGTGTTCAAGTACCACCTTGCGTAAGCTGATGTGTGATCACTAAGTTTTCTAGCTTTTATATTATCCTCATCTATAAAATGCAGATATCCGTGGGGCTGCAAGGGAGTGTAAAGCAAATCTCATCTGAAGAGCACTCAAAACAACGACCTAACTTAGAACATGATTATTTCACTAGTCACAGGAAGAAAATTATAGTCACTTTGGTAGGATTTTACATGTTATCAAGAACTTCCTTCAGGCAGGGATATTTCTTCCTTTAGCTCTCTGCCGGGAAATTAACATGTTGAGGGAGATGTCTGTGCATTTTAAATATCCACTTTGAATATAGAAGTATTCTTGAAAGATGAACAAATTAAGCTACTGTCAGCGATTAGCTCCTTTGGGTCTATTATTTTATTATGACCTCTGGCTGGTTGGAGGCCATGTATGTGCTAAGAGGCAGAAAGGCAAGGAATGAAAATGAAATTCTATAACCCTAACTCACCCTCATGGCACATGAGACCTGAGACATTTGCAAGAGAAACAGAAAGCAGAGAGAAGGGCAACAGAAATGGAGTTCAGCCTCATTTGTAGAGCTATTCCTCAGCACTCAGAGGCGTATGGCCTCTTGTGTTCATCTGTATATGAACCCAGCATAGCAATGAGGACAAATCAACTAGCCAGTGCAGTAGTCAGAGGTTAGCAAATGGCCCACTCTTCGGTTTTGTAAATAAAGTTTGTTGGAGCACAGTGAATCAGTTTAAAAATCAGTGTTTTTATGTCAGCTTTCATCCTCAACAGTACATTTAAGAAGGTTGGGAGAGAACACATGATATTCAAAGTCTACATTTTAAAATTTTCATTCAGTATCATCTTTCCTGATAAAGTATGCTAATATGTATCAATTAAGTAACTCAATTAAATGATTAATAAGTGAATGAATAAGTATGGGATTTAAAATTATTTCAAGAAAAAAATTAAAACACAAATTTTTAAAAAGAATTACATGAATATATGTATTTGTATATGTGGGTTTTTTTTTTTTTGGTCCATAGTGACTTTTCATGTTATTGAATTGGCTTGAATTGCATATAAATTGTAAATAAAATAAATAATTTGTAGAAAAAGCAATCTGTTGAAATTTTTGGAGAAGCATAGACAAAGTTGGAAGCTCAGTGTTTCCAATGACAAAATTGTTCTCTTTAGCCCACGCTTCTGTTGCATGCTTGTCTTTGGAACCACAGTCAGCAAATTCTGTCCTTGGTGGGCACCATGGGGAAGAATAGAATGAGATGAACCAGTAAAGGACATCATAGGGTCGTCCCCAGGATTTTACTGTGAAATCATACGACACAGCAACATCATAGGGTCTTCCCCAGGATTTTACTGTGAAATCA
>NW_026586816.1:8096307-8152349 GCF_907164565.1 Psammomys obesus
ATAGGGTCGTCCCCAGGATTTTACTGTGAAATCATACTACACAGCAAAAAGTATTTCTCATGCGCATCCTCTCTTTTTGCAATCATGAAAATACTGGGTGTTACACAGCAATCTGTAAAACCAGTGAGTGCTTTTTAGCCAGGTTTTAGTATAGTAGATTCACTAAACTCTTTCACCCCTAAAAATACCTGGATCTGGAATCTGAACTACAGGATGTTCACTGACTGTAACCTACGCTGGATTCTCAGGATTCTCCTATCAAGACAAGACAAGAAGATGGGCACACAAAGAAACCACAAATGCAACATGGGCTCTCCTGACTGCTGGGGTGACTTAAGGGATGTTTGGGAAATTGATAGAAACCCAATAGTTCCAGAGTGAAACATACGTGTGAGACTCTCAGTGGCTGAGAATGTAGACTGATTTGACAACCCAAGTCATTGTTCTCGAAGTACCAAGTAGAAGAAGACATTGCAGCTCACAGTAAAGAACAGGAGATGTGACAATTGAAGACTGCTGTGGTTGACCTCTTCATCTGTTTTATTTTGTTTACTTATTATTATTATTATTTACAACTTAATCACTTTGTATGCCAGCTGTGTCCCCCTCCCTCTTCACCTGTTTTTAATACTGCCAAGCTCTAACCATTCTCACTAAGAGGAATAATTTATGCTGTAAAATAGGGTCACTCTGACTTCTGCTAGTCAAATATCACAGTTCCTGAAGAGGAGATGGTAGATCAAAAAAGGCTAGTAGGTCTTCTGAAGAAGCTACCCTTGTCATGGTAGTGTGAAGAGACCCAAACTACAGATATTTGTCTTCCTTTCTTGTTCTAATTGATGCTTCTAATAAAATAGAGAAACTTCTTATATCAGAACAGCATCATGTTTTTGTGATGATGATTTATTAGTTTTGCCTCCCTGTTAGAACTGACCAGGATTAAGTTCTTCTTTGAGATTCTTTTGGAAATATTGCACCAGTTTCTACAGGCTACTTCTATCATTTCTAGTTGTCATCACTTGGTACAGAAACTCATCCCAGACCTGTTCTCATTATCACCATGAAAAATATTTACCAGAGAGTGCTATAAAATGAAGGTCATAGACAAGTGTCTATACATAAGCACAAGAGGGATACACATCAAAAGCTGATGTGGATGGGTAAAGCTGCCACTCAGGAAGAGGGCCTACAGCACTGGTTAAGAAAGGGAACAACCAAGATGATGGCAGGCATTTCTTGTTGGAACATGGTGGCTCAAAAGGGCTTCTTATAAGGGACATTTATCAACAACAACAAAAGGCACGAAGGACATGGAGCAAAATTTGATGTGGCCAAAGAAGTCAATTAAATGAATAGTGAGCTTGGAATAAGTCTGAAAACTTAGAGAAAGGAAAAGCCCTCTAGACAAAGACCAAAAGGAAGAAAAGGGTCTCAATTGTGTGAGAGAGTGATAGGGCAAATACAGGTTTATAGTTGAGGGACAAGCTGAATTCCTTAGACATAGTAAATAAAAGAAAACCATATGAAACTCCCCAGAGATGGGAGACTCGAGGCTAACTTTGAAATCTTGAAGCAGGATGATAAGGAAGAAGCACAAGACTTTAAGGACTAGGAACAGTTTGGAGTCAAGCAAAGTAAGGAAATGCTAAGTGAAATTTAGAGTTCACCCTCTATCTGTTCTTTTCTGCTCAAATGCTCTTTCCCACCACCCTCATGATAGGCACGTGCACATGTTACAGTAGCAAGAACCTGTGGGGTTCATCTGTCCCCACAGGATCAGAAGAAAGCATTCTGGGGATTCGCAGATGTTGCTGTGTTCTGAGATGAGAGGGCAGAGACCGGGTTTTGAGGAACCGAAGAGCCACCACTACTATTCAGCCTCTGCTGTCCCTGCCCTCATCTGCCCAACCCCTCCCCTCCTCTCCCTCAGTGAACTGGGGTGAGGGAAGACAGTTGCCTGACTGCACATGTAAGTGTGGGCTGCTACCCTGTGCAAGAGCAGAAAATCATTTTCTTACAGGATATTCCTCAGAAGAAAGAAATGGAGGGGAGAAAAGGAAGGCAGTGTGGAGGAGAGAGAAAGGAAAACACGCACACACACACACACACACACACACACACACAAGCTGGGGAGAGAGTAGAAGGAATCACAGGGAGGAAGCAAAGAAGAAAAGATTTAAAGAAGTCGGGAAGGAGGAAGATAAAAACACAAATATGCAAATACAAATTTAGAGTTTGACAAAAATAAGCTAAACCACATGCCTATCCCCAACTCTCGAGTGTTTCTGTTGGTTGAGAGATTTAATGAAGGGCTATTATTCACCTGAGGGAGATGGCATGGGAAAAATGACACCAATTATGCAAAACCAGTAGTAGCAGAAAACTAAGAATCTTGAAATGTGAATATTAAAAATATAGGATGATCAAGAGCCATCATAAAAATTAAAATAATAAATCACATTAAATGTGGCATTAGTGTCATGGTATTGGCTTTTTTGCACACTAAAAGGACATATTCAAACACTGAATATTAATATAACCTATTAAAAAACCAATCATAATAAAAGTCAATGATGGTAGATAATTAGGTATTAGAAATTCAGGCAAGAATGAGAACATTATCCAACTAGAAAAGAATGCTTGGTCACACCTTCCTATCAAAGCCTCCTTTCAATGATGTGTTTCGTATCAGCTTTGATGTTTATAACTGCCCCTCCGTGCATTATCTGAATTTACCAATAACATACTGAATAAATAAACTATTTAGGACTATCTTTCTATTACAGTCTTCGTATTTTCTATTAAACAACACAACAGAGGCTCTGACTTTACATACGAGATCACCATATAAAATCAAAATTTGAGGCATGTAATAAATAGTCGGACAACCTATTTTTGTTGGTTTGTTTGGATTATTTTGCTCATTGAAGTGGAGAGTAAAAGCAACTCCACATGTATCAGAAGCTTGGGCCCCACCCATATTGCTATCAGCAGATAATGGAATCTTTTTATTTTTCCTGAGAAAGAGAGAGGCAGAGACAGAGAGAGACAGAGATCTCTTAATGTAGTTCCAGCTGTCCTGGAACTTTCTGTATAGACCAGATCAGCCATGAACTCAAAGAGATTCTCCTGCCTCTAGAGGATGGATTCTCTAGGAGGTGGAGATGAGTGAGAAGCCTCTGGTAACTGCAGTCAAGGACCCGGAGCAGTGCAGAAACCACAGACCGCAGTCCCGTTTCTCCGTGTGTGAACTCTGGAGCTCGAGGTAGTGTGCGCTAGTTACACTCAGTTACTACGCTGCACCGGCTGCTTCGCCAAGGGGCTGAGTAACGGGGCTCACCAGTGTGGGGCTGGAACTCTCAATGCGTTAGTCGGAGCATACCTCTGTTTGCTTTCAAAATTTGTTTGTAGATCAGCATACAAAGTAACAGTATGGCATCTTCATAAACACATCTCATTATGTTTTACTTTCCTTCATTTCTCTTCCCCATTGCCCTCTTCTGCCCTGCCACAAACACCCAGTGACCTCTCTTCTCCTGGCCCTAATTTCTGCTTTCTTATTGCTATGTGCCATAACCCTTTCTACTTTCACCTCAGTGAAACGATCTTCATCATCACTCAGTTCACTGTCTAGTGTTGTCTCTCTCTTTCTCTCTCTCTCTCTCTCTCTCACACACACACAGGCTGTGCACATAAGAGGAAATATGTAAGACTTGTCATTCTTTTCCTGAAAAATGCCAGTATATAACTTTTCTTTATGACTGCATAATATCCTGTTACACATATGTATTATACTTTTTATTCATTCATCTATTATCAGACAAATATGCTAACTGTGCCGAAAGTGATAGTTTCATTTCCTAGCTACTGTGAATAGTTGGACAATAAATATTGATGTGCAGGTATGTCCTTGGTGTGTTGACATTCTAGATGTGTACCCAAGAGTGGTATAGCTGGGCAATGCGGTGATTTCATTTTCTCCTTTCTTTGTCAGGGCCTCTCTGCTGATTTGCATAGTGACTACAGCAGCTTGCACTCCCGTCGGTAATGCACGAGAACTCCTCTTTCCCCACATCCTCACCATAACTTGTCATTTGCTTGTGTCGTGGCACCCATTCTGACTGGGGTGAGGTGGAATCTCAAAGTAGTTTCTGTGGAGTTCCCTAATATTTTCAAACATTTTCCCAAATATTCATTGATCATCTGCATTTCTTCTTCTGAAGATTGTGTTTACTCAGTTCATTAGCCTATTTTTTGATCCAGGGATTAGTTTTGCTTGTGCATGTACATTTTCTGTTCTTTACAGATTCTTGATAATAATTTCTTATCTGATGTGTAGTTTCTCATATTTATGATTGTGAGCCTCGCCTTTAATGGCTGAGCCATCTCTCCAGCCTGTGTGCAGTTTCTTATATGATGTGCTGTTGGCAAAATTTTGTTATTATTGGATTGTTTCTTGACTCTGGTGATATTTTATTTCCTATATAGAAATATTTTTAAATTTCATGTAATCTCATCTATCAATTCATGGGATTATTTCATGTGCTACAGAAAGTCCTTATCTAGATGCATATCTCAAAATGTTTTCCAAACTTTTCTCTCGAAGTTTTAGTCTCAGGTCTCATGTTACAGCCTTTGGTCCATTTTGAATTGGTACTTACCCAGGGTGAAAGATATGGATCTAGTTTGAATCTTTTACACCAAAACTATTTTTCCAAGAATCATATGCAAAGTCGTTTTTTCTTTAGTTTATATCTTGGTAGCTTTGTCAAAATATATTACATGGCTATAACTGAGTAGAGTTTTGTTTCTGAATCCCCTTGTCTTTTATCACTGTGTGTGTGTGTGCGTGTGTGTGTGTGTGTGTGTGTGTGTGTGTGTGCATGGTTTGTAATGCATATCACTGTGCATGTATGGAGGTCCGAGGACAGCTTTGTACAGCTGGGTCTCTTTTTTTTTTCACTTTTAAGTGGGTCTAGGAATTTAATTATGCTCTATTATTCTATTTCACTGGTCCAAACATTGATCTTTGTGCCAGTACCATGCTATGGTTATTATTATGTTCCTGTAATATAACTTGAGATCAGATATTCTCATATCTCCAGCATCATAGTTTCTTAAGGATTACATTATCTATTTGTAGTCTTTTGAAATTCCATATGAATTTTAGTATTGTTTTTTTAGTTCTATGAAGAATGTCATTGAAATTTTAAAAGAACTTGCACATAAACATAGATTGTGATTGGTATTTTGTACAGTTTTCTTTCGCTTGTCATGACTATGAATGGGCTGGTCATTCTAACTTCCATGGTCTTCATCGATTTCTTTCATCCATGTCTTAAAGTTTTCACTATAATAATGGTCTATCATTTCCTCAGTTAGGTTACTCCTATGTATATAGTACTTTTGGAAGCTATTGTTAATGCAAAATCCCTTGACTTTTGGCAAGTTCACTATTGGTATAGAGAAAAAGCTAATGATTTTTATGTGTCAACTTTGTATTTTGCTACTTTGTTGAAAGTGTTTATGAGGTCTAAGAACTTTTTTAATCCAATCTTCATGGTGTAAACTCATCTCATCTGCAAATATAGATTATTGGCTTCTTCAATTACTACTTGTTTTTCTTTGTTTCTTTCCCTTGCTTAATTTCTCTAATTAAGCCTGAGTATTATATCTTATAAGCATTAAGCTTTGTCAAAAGTCTTTTCTGTATTAATTGAGATTAATTAATTAATTGCATAATTCTGTATGCAATTTCTAGCCATGTGTGTCTATACTGAATTACACTCACTGATTTGCATATATTGAAGGAATCTTTCATTCTTGAAATAAAACCAATGTGGTTATGATGTATGAACTTCTTATTGTATTTTTGAATGCGATTTACAAGAATTCCATTGAGAATGTTTGCATCTCTATTCACGACTGGGGTCACTGGCCTGTAGTTTTCTTTCTTCATTGGGTCTTTCCAGGAGTTTTGGTAGCACTAGAACAGGAGCTCAAGGAACGGTTTTGGTAGTGTTATTTTTCCCTTCTGTTTCATGGAGTAGTTGGAGGAACATTGGTGTTTGCTCCTATTTGAAGGTTTGATAGAATCTGACAGTGAGTCTATCTTGTCCTGGAATTTTCTTTGTTGGAAAATGGTTTTACTACTGCTTTAATTCCGTTGCTTGTTAGTATCAATTTGTTGTTTAGGTCTTCTTGATTTCATGTTGACAGGTAATGGGAGTCTAAGAATTTATCCATTATTTGTAGACTTCACATTGTTCTTAGGATGCAATTTTCCAAAGTATTCTCCTACTATTAATTATCTGTATCTCTTCAAAATCTGTGGTACCCTACATGAGGGAGGATATTTATATCCTATATTATTAATATTATAATTAATATATAGCATTATATGTTAATAATAGAAAATACATTCCTACAGTAATAGAAAACTAGCATATACTAGTTTGAAATTATATAATTATATAATCATTTGAAATTAACTTGGAAGCTCATTATTTTTATCTTAATTATAAGTCATTGTATAAATAATGGTTGATACTTCCAATGTTACCTAACATGAAATATCTGGTGCTGTGATATACATTTTCACTTTTAACAGGCAGGGAATCACACCATTCTACTCAGACTTCAAGAAGGGTTTGAACAAGGGAAGAAGAAATGGGAAATATTCTTTGAAAACAAACAAGTAAGGGGCTAATGGAAGACCTAGGAATTTTCCTAAAAGCTGTTGTGTAACTGCCATTCAATCGCAGGACTGGCAGACAAGTCGTCCCATGGTTCTGTGAGATGCAAAATTGTTTAGACTGTTGACGTGACAAGGAGACCCACCGGACTTTGGTAACACCAGCTCTACCATCGCATACAGCGGCCAGCACCTGCAATGCACTTAGAAACAGTCACAGAAGGCGTTAACTCCGTCACTACGACATCACCCCAGCAGCAAGCCTCAGTGCTCGGCTTTATAGCTCCAGTATTCTTCCCCATTTTTCACCACCATTAAATATCTTTTTTTTTTTTTAAGGGCAGCATATGAAAAAGGAAGCTCGATGGACGGTTTAGCAGATGTTTGTTCTGAATTGACTGGGAAGCTTTCTAGATCCCGCTTTTAGACCACGGGGGCAATCAGCCAAACTCCATGAGCAGTCTTTAGGCTGCCCCAGCTCAGTGTTTGTTGGCTCACTTTCACTGACTCGCAGCAGGATTCATCTGCCATTCTGTTCTCCAGTTACCAAAAGCTATTTTCTCAGGCGCCTCAGCCAGTTCTCACATTGTCTCTCTGCTTTGATGAAAGGAGGTATCACTACACCTTGGGCACTTTGGATTCATAGATATTGGCAACATCTCTGTATTCTAAATAAATGCTTCAGAGCTGAAAAAATGAGGGGTCAGAACTGCAGTTGGAAGGAGCTCTGGATCTTCTGCTCCTTGCTTTATTTGTTTGGTTAGTTTCCTGACTTAAACGAATGCTTTGCAAATGGTCAAATTTATATGAACAACCAATTAGGACTACCTTTCCAAATGTCTGTTTAACCAAATGGTTAAACATTGCTGCTCATATTTAAAATGTAGAAGCTTTGAAATTTGTAACTTTATCTGTAACTTTATTTGTAAGTTTAAATAATGCTTAGTGAAATGTAGAGAACATTTTCCCGTAGATCCGGTTGCAAACAGCAGACGGCAAGCATGGATAGGACAGCACACCTATTTAGCTGGCACCTGTCATGGCGCTGCTTGCTCCCACTGCAGAATTTAATCTTTAAACAAATGGTTATTGACCACCTACTACACACCAAGCTCTTTTGTAGAGCAAAGCATAAAATCTACCCTGTCAGTTCTTAGGAAATTTAGGCTCTGTAGGTGAAAGGACAAGTGAATGAAGAGATGGCAAGTTTAAAATTATGCCTAATAGTTGATTGCCAAGAAAACCAAGAGAAAATGCAGAATATGCTGGGAATAGCCTTGGATGTGTAGGCAGAAGAGACTATATTTGATTGTATAATTTGAGACAATCCTAATAAGAAACTAAAGTATGAGTTGATTCTTGAATGACAGAGGGATCTAACCATGCGAAAATCTAGAAGCGTGTATTAAGCAGGTGCCAATGTCCTGTGCCGGGAATGTTTGATGTGTGCAAAGATTACATAGAGCAGAGGTTCTCCACCTTCCTGGTGCTGTGAGCCTTTAATACAGTTCCTCACATTGTGGCGACCCAACCATCAGCTATTTTGTTGCTGCCTTATAACTGTAATTTTGCTAATTGTGTAGTTGTAACGTACGCGTCTTTATGAAGGATATCTGATACGATACCCCTGTAGGAGTTGGGACTAAGAGGTTGAGTGCTGCTGCCTTCGAGGGTCACCACAGCTGAAATGCAGATGACTGCAGACAGGTGGAGATCAGATGGCGTGGGTGAGTGTGTGTGTGTGTGTACAAGACTATACGCCCTGCGCACTAGAAGCATAACACATTATAACACACATGCTGCACTATACTAGTATGGTGTATTATAGTATAGTGTAATATAGCAGAGCAGAGCATAGTGGACACGACTCTATAGTACAGTATATTCTACGCTACATAGCATAGTATGTAGTGGGCTGAGCACATACAAATTTGCACATGTGATGTCTGCTCAAAGACAGAGTCCTTCAAAGACAGTCTCAGAACCTGTTCCTGTTGTTAAACAACAGAACATGTGACCGTACCTTGAATCATTTCTCCAACTGGCCTTGTCAGACACAGATCCATTTATTCATGGATCATATCACCTCCGAATGAACCTGCTAATCACTAGTAGGGAGTCACTGAGAAGTAAGACAGATTATGCTGCTCCATGAGGCTAGGTTAGGGAGTAGAGTGTGGCAGGACTAGACACCTCATGGAGGTAGGTTCAGCAAAGAGGAGACCGGGAAGAGACAGGAAAAAAAAAAAAGATTCAGACAGCATAGCTCCCACTGGTGTAAGTGAAAACCACATTGGTGGCTGTGGCAGAAAAGTAACCCAGACATTCCTAACGTTTGCTTCACTGGTCATTTGGGCTCAGTGGTGGAACCATGGGCCCCTGGTGAGAGCTGGGCTGGGCTCTAGCTGCCTTTGACTTTGCAAAGAACCTCTCCTCAAAACTGGAGGAAAAGACTCCATGGTATGGTGACCCCCAACACGGGGAAGCTGTGCTGAGGGAGTTCCAGCTAGTTCCTTTCTTGTGCTTTTCCAAATATCTGACTTAAGACTCCCTAGGAGGTCTTAGGCCAAACGTCTGGGACTAAAACACTGACGAAATCCTTAGGGATACAGAACTGATCTTTGCGTGCTTATGGCCATGCATATAATAAAAATATGAAGACTTCTTCTGTGGTTAGCAAACAAATACCCTTGTGCTCTTAATTACTGCCGTGCAGTCCAGGCCACCCCAGGCTAGCTCTTGAAAGCTCAGGACTGCCTCCATCAAGACATCCAAGGCCATTCTAAATGGCTGAGCTTCAGTTTTGGGCTTTTATTATTATTATTATTATTTCTGTTTTTGGATAAATTTTTTAAATGCCAAGAATTCTCATTATGAGGGTACACTCACTGGCAAACAAGAAACAAGACTATCTTCAGATCCAACGGGTAGTGTTCATGGCAGCATGCTTACCTCTTGTCGGTGAAACAGATCTTTTGTGATAACAGTGGCAATAATTTAAAAAAAAAAAAACTGCCCTTCTAGTGTATTTTATTACTACTTCTATTTGTTTGTCTTTTTAAAAAATTGATGTAAAATAAGAGTTCATCTTTTGTGTGTGTGTGTTTGCTCTCTTTATGTACCTCTGGAACCCTCCCTTTTAAAAGTTCATAATCTTCTTAAAGGCAGTGACCTCACGCTCTATTCCTGGCACTAAAGACATATTCAAATATAATTTAGCTTTTAAAAAATAAATTAAATCAGCCGTATTTAATCTCTTCAATTTACAGAAAGGAGACTGCTTCCACGCAGCACTGCCCACGTGGCCGCTGCTCTGCACTTTCTTCCTTCAGCACAGCAAGCGCAGCCCTGATCTGGAGAGGACCTTCCCAGAGCTGAGCTGCAACTCTGCTGCCTTCCCCGCCACCTGAGAGTCATTTGTTCCTTATCTTATCTCATTTCTCCCACAAAGTTCTAATCCTGCCTCGCCACCTCACTCCCCTCTGTACTTTCCCATCCGCGTTCTGTTTGACCTTTTTCATCACTTACTCTGCTTTTCCAAAACAGAGAACTAGCGCCATCTCAGCCAGCAGTGACACTGCAATGACTGTTTCCACTTCCGACTGCCATAAACTCAGGGATAATTAACACTCTTGCTTTATCGGCCTTCCCCAGGGCGCAGGAGAGCACAAGGACATTCTTAGTATCTTTTATTTCCTGGAAAGTTTATAGGCTCTGAAAACAAAAAACTTTTTAAAAATCTAACTGGGTGGCAAAACCAAATATAAACTAAATAAAGCTATTTTACAGTATTTAACCCAATTAGTAAAAATAATCATGTTTTTCCATATGTATGTGATTATTAGATTTCTATAGAACAAAGAGTGTTAATTGAAAATGTGTAATTATTTACTTTTCTAACAGAAATTCTAATTTGGAAATGTAACAGGCTGCGGGGATTTCCATTGAGAGACTGAATGGATGGCTCCTTGTTGTTCACTGAAGGTCCTGTTAGTGGCCTTGAAGCCCTCTTCTCTCTTTTATCACCTAAAGCACAGTACACAGGATCCTGTCTCTTCTAACTGTTAAAAGCCTCTGTATTCAGTGGTCGCTTGTGATCATTCAGGGATCATTTCCTCCAGTAGTGCTTACAGCCCAGGACTTCGCTGTCTTCAGTCGTCGCGTGACTGCGTACCCTCATTCTGTTTATTCCTTCACCTGAACAAGCCTGAACTTAAAAGAGACACCTGGGTGTTACATTCCTACCAACTCACCCCACCCTCATTAGCTTTTTATTTCACTGAACTATGACCCACTCTGAACTCCATACCTGGGGAAGCCAACACTTTCTATATCCTGGTGTGTGTGGGTGACTTTTTGCTTCCTGCTATAGACAGGCAGGCTTTCTTACCCCTGTGAGGTCCCTAGTCATTGGCATTGTTCACTGTTCACTCCTTTCTAAAACGAACAATTTAGAAAACTGTAACAGTTGCACACTTACAGTTCAGACCACCCTGTGTTTTACTCTTGAATATAATTTAGCATTGATAGGTGAGTTTTCCACCCTGACCTTTCGTGTCCCCAGGACATGGGACAGGGAATGGAACAACAACAACAACAACAACAAAAAAAAAACTGAAAGGAAAAAGAATTCTTCAAAGACAATAGAGGAAGAAGGTTTTAAAAGAAAAGAAAAACTGGAATTAATAGAGAAATACAGTGAAGAAAGAAAAAGTGTCATAGAGGTCTTGAAGAAAAAGGAAGTGAAATGAAAGAATGAGAAGAAGAAAAAAGGAACAATGAGAGTAGGAGAGGGTGGAGGGAGAGAGGCTGGGAGGGAACCTCCAAGAAAAGGGTGGATGGAATACGGGGTCCGTTTTAGGTGCCTTTTCCGAAACAGCAGAAAGCCAAGTGATCTGAAGTCTTGCTTGATGCTGGTGTTAACTCCTCATCTCTCAGCCAACACGTTTCTTAGCTAATAACCTTTTAATGAGCTATTACTGTATTCTACATCTCTCCTGAGTCTGTGTTTTTCGGCTGGTTTGGCCTTGTTTGCATCACATTGACTGTGAATTTTGATTGGTTAGGAAACAGGCTTGAATAGTAAGTAGTCAGCTTGATTTGTTCCCATATCACTGTGCTGAATGTGCTTTTCTTTTCTTTTCTTTTAATAGTTTTCTTCTTTAGGAAGATAGCAAGGGAAAAGAGGGGGAGCGAATAGAAGTTTTCAAAATGAAGTTTCTGTTGTGCCAGGAATCATGGACAAGTCAGCCAGGGATCACATGTTCCCAAGAACTTTATAAAAATAGAGACTATGAGGGAAAAAATTAAACACTTTTAAAACTATTTTATTCACCTCTCACTCAATAGTAATTGATTTTCCAATGATTTGGTCAGTCAATATGCCTAAAGCACTGCTTTCTTGTCCAAGGGAAGAAAAACTGCTACAGAGGGTACGAAGCCTCCTCTGGAAGGAATGTAAGTATATTGTTCCTAGCAGTCTTACCAATCTAGTCAAAAAGAGTGAGTGCATTTCAAGAGGTCTGAAACTGTGACTATTGGCTAACTGTGACAGTCTGTGAAATTGCCATCAGCTCTGAGCACAGCAATTCAGGATCAGTAGCTGGGGTCAGGTTCTAAAATTACTCACTTCTTTCTCTGACTTCACTGAAATCATGAAACCTCCCAAGTACTCTCTTTAAGTGTTTACTGCTGGACAGGCTTTGATCCTGGCCTCTAGCTTATTTCTCTGATTTTGCTTTTGTTTATCTGGAAAGTGAAGATATTTCAGAAAACTAATTTTAGGATTTCTCCTGACTTAAAATTTCTGAAAGACACTCAGAGCAGATGTGAGCATATTGAAAAAAAATGAGATAATATATTGTTTTGTTTGAACTGATGTTTAAAATATTCCAGATCAAGTACGACACAGCTCAGGGCAAAGGTGGTGACATCTCATGATGAGTAATGGTGACATGGAATCTATTTTGCAGAAAATCACCTTTACTGGGGCTTCCCAAAGGAACTGAGGAAGATCAATGAGGCCACTTTGCTGATCATTTCCCAACAGCTGTCATGTTCTCACACGTGGGACTCACTTCTGGAATCTTGGCATATTCATGGTTGTCAGTGTTGGGCTGAAACAGAGCAGCCTTTCAGACCTCCAGGGATCAGTTTTCAATAACGACCAAAGCCCTGGCTCCCATGACCCAGTAACCTCCAGAATAGTCTGTCATTTATAGAACACCCAAGTCTATGAAATGTTATTTTATGCTCAATTAAGGGAAGTTTCTCTTTAGTGTTTTCAGGAAAAGAGGCTCTTGGGGATTCATGGAAGTTTACTTAAAGAAATCATTTCAGGATTACATAAATTCAAAGAGCAGTTGGTTGAATCTACCTCCACCTTGAGACATAAATTTAAGCAAAAGTAGATTTCTGTTTAATGGATAGGGACCAAGAATAACCAATGGGAAACTAATAAAGCAGTAATAAATTGGTCGTTATTAATGGAGCTGTCTAGGGGAAAGTTAATCATTAATGTCAGTGATTGTGTTCATTCTCAAGAGCATGTTCAGACAGGTCTTAGTGAGGTCCTTAGACACTGCTGTCAAGAACACACAGGAAAACAGACACATCTGTCCCTGGAGCTTGTTCAAATAAAGCCAGATCACACAGAATTATGCAATCATGTCAATCATTCATATAGTTTGAACATGATGATGTCCTAGGCTTTCTTGGGGATACCATTTTGAAATAATTTCATTTATTTCTTGCTAAATACAAATGAATATACTGCAGAATAGAAATCATTTTCTATGGTTCAAGTCCAGAGAATAATCAATATGTCCTGTTTTCTTCTGCTTCTGATGTCTATCCCATTTGCCCTTCTGAATGAGGATTAAGCATCTTCCCTAGGATCTTATTTGGCTTCTTTAGGCATACAGATTTTAGTATGTTTATCCTATATAATATGTCTAATATGCACTTATAAGTGAGTATAGACCATGTGTTTCTTTCTGCTTTTGGGTTACCTCACTCAAGATGATCTTTTCTAGTTCCATTCATTTGCCTGCAAATTCCATAATTTCCTTTTTTTTTTAATTATACCACAATTTCTGTATCCATTCTCAGTTGAGAGGCATCTGGGTTGTTTCTTGATTTTGGTTACTATGAATAAAGCAGCTATGAAGATGGTTGAGCAAATATCCTTGAGCATATTTTGGGTATATGCCTAGGCATGGTATAGGGAGATCTTGAGGTAGCACTATTTCTAATTGTCTGAGAAAGCACCAGATTGATTTCAAAAGTGGTTGTACAAGTTTAGATTCCCACCAGCAAAGAAGGAGGGTTCCCCTTCCTCCACATCCTCTCCAGCATGTGTTGTCATCTGAGTTTTTTATCTTGGCCATTCTTGTGGGTATAAGGTGAAATCTCAGGGTCATTTTGATTTGCATTTCCCTCATGGCTAAGGATGATGAGCATTTCTGTAAGTGTTTCCCTGCCATTCAATATTCCTCTATTGAGAATTCTCTGTTTAGCTCTATGCCCCATTTTTTAATTGGATTACTTGATTTGTTGGTGTTTAACTTCTTGAGTTCTTTATATATCCTGGATATTAGTCTTTTGTCACACACCGTTGGTAAAGATACTTTCCCAGTCTGTAGGCTGTCATTTTGTTCTGATGGAAGTGTCCTTTGCTTTACAGAAGTTTCATTTTAAGGAGGTCCTATTTATTGATTGTTGATCATAGAGCTTGTGCTATGCCTACCACAGAGGGTTTCTGAAGCACTCTACCTAGCAGGATATGAAAGCAAAGGCTAAGACTCATAGGCAAACTTTGGACAAAGTGCAAGGAATCTTATGAAAGAAGGGGGAGATAGAAAGACCTGGAGGAAACAGGACCTCCACAAGGAGAACAACAGAACCCCCCCCCCCAAAAAAAAAAGACTCTGGGCCCAGGGACCTTTGCAGAGACCGATACTCAAACTAAGGACCATGCTTGGAAATTGCCTAGAACCTCTAGAACCCCTGCACAGATGTAGC
Source organism: Psammomys obesus (assembly GCF_907164565.1). NCBI lineage: Eukaryota > Metazoa > Chordata > Mammalia > Rodentia > Muridae > Psammomys > Psammomys obesus. The sequence continues at coordinate 8,111,024 of NW_026586816.1, forward strand.
CCATGGCAGCTCAGTCTCCAAGTGGGTTCCTTAGTAAGGGGAATAGGTTCCCTAGTAAGGGGAACAGGGGCTCTCTCTGTCATGAACTCTGTCATGGCTCTTTGATCACCTCCCCCATGAGGGGAGGACCAGCCTTACCAGACCACAGAAGAAGACAATGCAGCAGGCTTGATGTGACCTGATAGGCTAGAATCAGAGGAGGTCCTCCCTATCAGGGGACTAGGGATAGAGCATAGGGGGAGAAGAGGGAGTGTGAGTGGGACTGGGAGGAGAAGACAAGGGAGGGAGGTATAGCTGGGATACAAAGTTAAATAGTATAATAAAAAATAAATTAAAAGTATTTACTGCATTAAATGAAATTAAAGTCATTTTATTGAAGTAAATAAATCACTATAATTTCAAAATTTTAAAAAGAATCAACATATTTCTAAATTCAATGAACAACATTCTTTAAGAGGTCAGATTTATATCATGTTAAATTAAATACAACTTAAGAAAATCCTGCCTTAGTTGGTATAGGCTTGATGGGTCATATATATCTGTATGCTTATCACATATTACATCATCTTTCCTATACCAATGTTCCTCCTATCCAGTGTAACTATGTGGAAATAATATGCCTCAAGTGTGACCCTCAAGACCCTAGAGATTACAAAACCATCTCTGTGGCATCAACACTTTCCCTGTCTCCACTACATGCTGATTCAGTCGTCTCCTAATGCTCCATGAGATAGTATCACGTCTTCATGGCAACTTGTCAAATAAGAGGGCCAAGTTAAGGAAGTCTTGTTTCATTTAATTAGGATCCAGTATATACTAGCTCAGTTTGGGGAGGAATCTTTACACAGTTGCCAAGATATAGAAAAGAATGAATGCTGAATGTACCTGTTTATTCTACATTTTCAGCAAGAGGAATGTGGGCCAAGAAAAACGTATTCCATATTATAACTGTGTACTTATTAATTATGACTTCAAAGGTATAAATTACTTCAGAATTTTCACAAGTGTAAGCCCTATCTCAGCATTTAACAATGTCCCTAGCATATGGTAGGAGTTCAACAAACATTTATTGGCTTAGTGAATTAGTAAATGATAATTAATCCCTCAGGGTACATGATGGTTTACAAGATGCAGACTTTATTGTCAAGAGCCCCTCCATATTAATAAGTTTCATTTAGTTGGTTAGCTATTTTTAATCAAAGGCAGTTTATTTTTTTAAAATTAAAACTCTTGTGCTTGGATCTGTCTTGAACCTTGCCTGGGATGAAGGACATAAAAATAGCCCGTGGTAGTGCATCACAAAAGTTATCTATCTTACACAGGCCACCAAGACCTGAGTTGAGGCTCTGGTGCTAGGGCTAAGGCAGTCGTACATCAGCGAGAAGGCCACACAGTGCCTATGTCTACCATTCTAAATGGTACTGAACACACAGAGTTTATAACGTTCATTAAATGTTCTGATGCAGTTTTTAAAAATAAATGTTTTGACAAAGCAGAAGCACAAACCATTTACCAGATTCCCCATTTCCCAGAAAAAAAAAATGGCTGAGTTTCTCCCTGAGTTAATTAATGACCACTTTTTGAGATCCGAATAAAAGTTAAAAAGTATTAATAAAAGAAAAGCCACTAAAATAAATGGACTTGGATTGCAGAAACCAGCACCCTATTTATGGCAAACAGAGAAATGACTTGGAGAATGAAATGTTTCTGTCAATGTAGAATTTATCAGTTGTTTTCAAAAGAGAACATACATCATATTTTGTTTCTGGGAAGTGCACCATGACAACTGAAAACACAAGCTTTCCTGTGGATCAATGATGTGGGTCTCCATGCACAGGACTAAAAATAATAAAGACAAGGAAATCCAATTGTTGGAGGCCATTGAGAGCCAGCAAAACATGGCGAGCCTCCTGTATTTTGCCCCTTAATAACATTAAATTGAAAAGGACTGCTTGCTTCCAAGACTGGGAAACAAACGTGACCAAGAGAAGATCTGTGCTCTGTTATTTCCATCTGTGTCTGAGATCCATTGCCTGGTTGAGGGAGCTTGGGAAAAGCTGACTGTACCTGAATTATTAATTGAAGGAACAGTATGTTCTCACAGCCTGTAAGTGTTAACCATGCAGCCCCTCCCTCTGGAAAGTCTTCTCAGAAACATTCATCCACTTGTAAGAATGACAAATTTCATGCTTACCAGTTATATCCTAAAATATGTTTGAGTGTTTTATTATTATTATTATTATCTTATTTTCTGAAGCAACCAGCACATGTCTCTGACCTCCTACGGGGTAGCCTCATCCACCTTTAATAGGAGAAAGGGGGTGCCTTGTCTTACTGCAACTTGATATGCCAGAGCTTGATATCCATGGGAAGTCTGGGGTTTCCTGAAGAGAAACTAAGGAGGAGGAGATGGGGGTAGCAGTGGGGGAAGGGCCTGGGAGGACAGGAGGCCAGGAAAACTGCAATCAGGATATAAAAACACAAAACAAATATTTCTAAATGCATGCAGTTAAAATGTGGTGGTTTTAATATTCTTAACCTTTTAAGTTGTTAAAAGTTACTTTGTGACTGAGAATCATTTCTCTGTGTAAGGACACAGAGCCTTCCGGAGTGCTCAGATTCGTTATTTTGAACAAGACATTTGGTTGAACTTTATCATATCTTCTGTTCTTGGAATGTCCAGGGAGAAGGGCACATGAATACAGGAATATGGAGGCCATTTAGGAAGAACTATCTCAACCAGCATTCTGGGACATCATTGAATTGACATTTCATTTTTTTCCAAAGACTTTTGAAAATATCTGAACTGGTTCTCTGCTCTTGGCCAGTCTTCCTGGTCTCTAGAATCTCATTACTCACTGCGTTGAGTAGTAAAGATGGCACTGAACCTCTCTCTCTCCTTCCTCATTATTCTCATGACTAACCCCACAAATGTGTGTGTGTGTGTGTGTGTGTGTGTGTGTGTGTGTGTCTGTAACAAACTACTGGTTCATTTGACTGATCAAATATCTTTCTTAGGTCTCCTAGAAGGGAAGCGGAGAAAGCAAAGCCTTCAGATCCAGGTGGGTCTGCACACCACCTCAACATCCAGAACTGAATCTCCAGAACAGAATCCTCCCTCTCCCTCTCTCCCTCCCTCCCTCTCTCTTTTTCTCTGTCTGTCTGTCTCTTTCTCTCTGTGTATTTGTGTATATGTCTTTCTCTGTCTCTCTTTCTCCCTCTCTCCTTCCTTCTCTCTATTTCTGAATGATATTTGCATTAACAAATTCATGTAATCATTTTCTGAGAATTCTTCCTCAGCTGCCTGAAGAGCTGGCAAACTGTCAGTCATTCACATGCACATTGGTTCATAAAATGAACCCTCTTTGAGCACCTGCTTTGTGCTAGGCTCTGATCACTTACATTGGAGGAAAATAAATGTAGTTTATTCAGCATTAGGTATTCATTTTATTTAACCAAAAAGCAATTATGTTTTTGTCTAACGACATCTCATTCAACATATTTCTTCCTTTGTTTTCTCGGCCCATGTAGTCTATCATTCTCTTCTACCCTTTAACCTAGGTTCTGCATTCAAGAAGAAAGGTGATGATTTTATTTCTGAGTTTGGCCTATTTTCCTTAACCATAATGATCTAAAGTTTCAACCATTTTTCTAAAAATGTTCTTATTTTTTTCTTTTTTATGGTTAAATAAAATTCCATTGTGAGTATGTACCATACTTTATGTATCAAAATTCTGATTGCATTCATCACAGAAATAGAAAAAGAACTGTAACACCCCCGTAGAATCACAAAATAACCTGAATAGTGAAAGCCCTAAACTGGAGAAATAATGCCTCATATCAGATTAGATGACAAATTCATAGTAACTAAAATTTGGTACCCAGACAACAGACATATAGATTATTAGAACAGAATAGAGACCCCGAAATGAACCCACATAACTACAGTCACCCAACCTTGAACAAAGTGATAAAGTTTACACTGGGGTGAAAAACACAAAGACAATGGCTTCTCCAACAAATCCTTCCAGAAAAGCTGGATGTACAGATGTAGTCTAAAAATAGACTTACATTTCTCATCTTGCACAGAAACAAACTCAAAATGGATCAAATGCCTTAATGCATTAAGCTTTGTAACCACTAAAGGAAAACGAGGGTAAAACAGTTGATGACAGAGACATAGGCAAGGACTGCCTGAAAGGACAGCAGCAAGGGAAGTAATCACAGGACTTCAGTTCCACATCTCTTACCATTCTCAAAACTGTTCTAGGTGGGAAGGGTTGGGACGGAGAGAGTAGACTGGCCAACATCTTTATTCTTTCCTCTTTCCCAGTGTGTACTTTCTCTGTCCTTTAACCCGCTAGCCCATGGTCATACATTGGATTTGCAGCTGTAAAGTTCATGTGCAAACAGAACTGATAGGATGGCTGCCAGGTCTTTGTCTGGACATCTAAAGCATCACTGGCTACTGCTAACACTATCATCTGTCTCTGGCTCCTGGTTACAGGTTCTTGAGGACAGACACTCCCAAAATACCTGGTAAGTAAGAGCCATCTGACATCCATCAATTTCCCATTGATACCACTTCCCACTCGCAGTGTTTCTCAGCCTTCCCAATACCGCAACCCTGTAACAGCTACTCATGTGTGGTGACCCCAATCATAAAATTATTTTCACTGCTACTTCATAACTGTAATTTTGCTGCTGTTATGAATCATCATGTTAATATCTGTGTTTTCTGATGGCGTTCGGCGATCCTTCTGAAAGGGTTGTTCGACTCCACAAAGGGTTTGCACCGCACAGATTGAGAATGGCTGCATTAGACAATACTCAAAAATTAAGCAGCGCTGAGAATGCACTGAGATGAGGAGACGGGGAGCACATAGCAACGTAACTGCTAATTGAAAGCTAGTTCAAAGGCTGTGGGTAGCATAAGGCCTAATCTGAATGGTGACTAGGTGTGGAGCCATCGGAAATTCTCTTCTAGCCTCTAAGACACAGTTTTTACTTATTTATTTATAAAATCAGTGTGATGTGGACTTATAAAGTTGTGAGAGTTAAATAAGCTAAAGTTGAAAGGAGTGAAATGCAACGGGCATCCAAAAAGAGCTAACTACTTTCTTCTTTGTTTTGATAACGTCTCTCTAAATATCAATTTATTTCTCTTTAAATGATTTAAATAAATGAATGAAAATTTTCTGAAACATGGCTTTGAACAGGTTCCAGCTAAGTCAAAACTCTGAGAGGCTGAGTCCTCTGATCCAGACTCTTTCAGTTTTGTAGTTGTCTCAATAACCACACAAGATACTATCGTGCTCAGATATTGACCGTGCAACGAATGAGTCTTGGCATGATGAGGTGTTTCCCAGGGTTGTCCTCATTCATAATTCATGACTAGCAGCTTTTTAAATAAGCTACCATATTGATTTGAAGCTCCTCAGTCTTTCTTGGTATTCTTTCAATTAAACTGTGAGTGGAAATTCATGTGACTTTACTGTCTTAGTACTATGTTACTAAGAAAATGGACAGATTGAAAATAATGAAATATTTTATAGCACTTGATGGATGGAGTTTCTGAGTTTGATTATGTAGTCACATCAAAGGAATGACCGGCAAAGACAAATGCAACATTTACTTAAATAGTAGAATCCAGGGATATTTTAAAATGCATGAGAATACGTAAGTAAAGGCAAAAACTGTGGAGGATTTAATACAATAATGGCTATGATCTTAGTAAAAAAAATATATCCTTTAAAAATTGTGAAGAACTTCTGCCAAACCAACCCATCTACACTGATAAGCAATTGCCTGATCTCTACTATTTACTTTGATGGAGGGGGAAAGTCATGTATTTTATAAATAAATAATTCCTTTAAGGCAGATGTCTCAGTTTGGGTTTCTATTGCTGTGAAGTGACATAATGACCATGACAACTCTTATAAAGGAAAACTCTTGATTGCGGATGGCTTATAGATTCACAGATTTAATCTACCATCATGGTAAGGAAGCATGGCAGCACACAGGTTCGCATGGTGCTGGAGAAGGAGTCAAGAGCTTTACATTCCAATTTGTAGCAGTAGGAAGAGAAAGAGACACTGGGCCTGGTTTGAACATTTGAGACCTGAAAGTCCGCCCCCAGCAACACACTTCCTCCAACAAGGCCACACCTCCTAGTAGTGCCACTCCCTGGTTTGAATGCTCGTTCAAATCTATGATTCTCTGGACCGCTCCTATTCAAACCACCACAACAAACAATATGTGGTTTTGTAAATTTCCCTTCATATTTGGAGAAAATGTGTCTAGTTAAAATCCTTGCCTACTCTCAGTTTAGACCACTGATAATTATAAATGTAGGTTGTACATACAAATGCTGATGGATGTAATGGCAAAAAATGGGTAGATTAATGGGATGATAGCAGAATTATCATTTTCTTTGTCACTAAGAAATAATCATCTACTATTCCTTTGGAAGTAAAGTGTCCAGAAAGATTATGTACAGAAAAGATATGTAGGCCATAAAATGCTGACTCAGAGAAAGCCAGGATTCTTGCTCAAAAAAATCATAAGCAGAAATTTATCATGTAGAAAATCAAGCAGCATTATTCTGATTAAAATGTGTACAGCATACTTGGAAAGCATGAAAAAAAATTGAGGACAATGGAGAACTTTATTCACACATATAAATCCTTTATAAATGTGCCTACAGACTATGTAATTATGACTTCTAAGCATCTTCAAGCAGTTTTGTGAAGAACAAAGGTTAGAAATGATGGAGGAAAGGTAACATTGAGCATGTACTTTTCAAAACTGAGGAAGCCTGAGTCCTCATCTTCTTAAAACAGGCAACCAACCAACCAAAACCAACATGTACTAGAACAGGATAAATTTAAAAAAAATCAAGATATTTGAAATTAAGACTCTCTCTCTCTCTTTCATATATATATATGTGTGTGTGTGTGTGTGTGTGTACACATATATATAATATAAAGTGAAGATGTTAAGGTATATGAAAATATAAATATATGTAATATTTATAAAAAATACAAAACATTAAAATACAATATTCATAGAGCGGAGGGCTCAATTTCAAAAGGTCTCAAATTTCATCAGTTTAATTTATATATTCAAGATCACAGTAATAAAAACCTGCCCTCCTACCAAACTGTTTCAGGGAGAGAAAGAGAACAAGCAAACAGAACAAAAGTAAACTGCGACATGTTCTTGAAAACAACGAGAAGGTAAAATGCCTCCAACCAAGTTTGTCGTGGTTTAACCCACAATAGAAAAATGTCTACACTGGGGGTGGGAAAGGCTCATCCGTGAAGAGAATGCTTCACCTAGAACTCTCCATCAGGAACTCCACTGTGACTGTATCAACCACAGTTGCCGGTTCTTCCTGCTGGATGATCTCAAGTACCCAATTTGATGTTGTTATTTCTCTGCAGTGATTCGTCCCTTTGTTGGGGAGTCTCATCCTAGGGTGCACTTTGCTCAGCACAGGTCTCTTCTCTGGAACTCTAGCTGGACACCTCAGCTGAATTTCCCCAGTCTATTTCTGCTGAGAATCTCCAAGCCCAAGCCCTTCATTGATTTGATGTTATCTTTGATAATCTCTCCACTGAGATACTCCAGCATCTCACTGCATGTTGAGAGTATTTGATTGATATTTTACTATCTACCTGCTGCTGCTATCTGCTCCTTGCTATATATTCTTTTACTTTCATTTGCTATATACTTGATAAACTTATTTAAAACTGAAAGCATGGCTGTCGTAGGCCATTCTCTCTACTGTACAAAACAGGATATAAAATATAACTCTAAACATGATAAATTATATATGTAAAGAAACACTATCCTACAATAAGAAAAACATATTAATTATCTAGGACTAAAACAGGAGCTACATAGAGTAAGGGAAACTCATAGGACAAGTTGATAAGCTTTCAGTTGTATTAAAAATTAAGAAAATGTGTATATGAACAGCAATAAGAAAAGAGCAAATGAGATGGACATATATGCATATACAGTAAACTCATAATATATATAACATGGACCCTCATAAAAGACTGGGTAGAATAGATAAAATCCATATAAATATGAATAATACTTTGGATTTTATGGATATAATTAAAATTATAGTACATTTTGTTTGTGAGCCTTAAGTATACTTATCATTATATACCTTGTTTAGTTCAAACCTTACAACTGTATAAAAGTATGTTCTCTGAAATATTGCTTGTAATATGAGTGAGTAAAAAGCACTTTAATATCCTACAAAACAGATAAAAATGAATTGATTAAATATGATGTAGTCGCATGATTGCAACCCAATCAAAAGTTCTACATATGAATATGAAAGAAAAAAATCACATGAGAAAACAGTATGGTTCCTGGTCAACTCAGCTCCTGTCACAGACAGCGAAGTGGCCCTTCAGCACAGACCATTTGGCCCAAATTTCTTCACCCTTTTCTCTCTAAGCTTAGATGGGTAAAAGCAACCCCAACCTGACGACTCAGCAGATTCATCATCAGCTGAGCCCCTGCTGCCAACAGTGAAGGCAGTGTTTGGACCTTCAAACTCTTGCCCTTTCTTTTGCAGTACCCCTTGCTCCTGGCGCTGACAAATAGGCAGCTCTTAGACCATCAGCCCTAGGACCACTCCCCAACTGAACCATTAACTCAAATTCAGAAAATAGCTGTGCTAAATCAGAAACAACAGAAAAAAAAAATAATTCCAAGACAATGTGTCTCCTTTAAAAACATTACCAATCCCATAATAATGCAACCCATGATAATGACTTTAAATAAGAATGATTATAGCCATTTTAAGCAACTCAAAGAATACAAAGGAAAGATTTGATTGAAATAAGTCAATACAAGATAAGAAAGTAGAACTCATTGAAAAGACATAATTACAGATGAAAAGCCAAGATGAAATGGTGCTAGAAATAACAAATTATGAGCTAAATAAAATTCTCAGAAGAAAGCCTCACCAATCGAATGACTCATGTGTACAACAGACTATATGTGCTTAATGACAAGGCAGAGGAATTGGATTAATCAGTAAAGGTCAATGACAAAATTATAATAAACCCATGACTGGAACATGGAAGAAGGTAGAATACCATGAGAATTAATAAACTTTGGATTAAGAACACTGAAGGAGAAAAATATCACACTAAAGACATTGAACATTTTTTCAATATAATAGAAAAAAAGTACCATAGGTAGAGAAAAAGATTCTATTCAGGTACAATAGTCCTACAAAACTCTAAATAAATAGCACCAGGAAAAACACTCGACATGATATATTATAGTTAAAACCTTAAAAAAAAACAGAATAAAAATGTGGATTGAAAGCTATAATAAGAAAGGTCAAATCACTTACAAAGAATGACACCTGGTTATTTGCCTGGAACCATTAAAGTCAGAAAGGCCTGCAAAGGTATATTACAAATTCAGAATGATAATTGTCGACTCAGATTGTTATACTTTGAAGACCCATCTTTTAAAAATAGAAGAAATGAAAATTTCCTATGGCAAAAATAGAGTAAAGAAATTTATGATCACTAAACCAATTCTACACAGGGTATCAGAAGGAATTCTTGAGTCTGAAGAGATGGATAAACACAAATCATAGGTGACGGAAATAAACTAAAATACCAGTAAAGTTAAACAAAAGAGGTCTAAGAAAACAATATAACATTAAAAAAAAAAACCAGAGATAAATACAGATATTTCAATAATAACCCTCAGTATTATTTGTCTCAATTCCCCTACAAGAAAGAGAAAAAATAGCCGATTAAATAAGAAAATAGGATCCATCTATACACTACCTCCCAGAGACATTACTTATTACCAATGAATGACACTACCTACATAAAGGTAAGGAGAAAGGCAAGCTAAGCAAATTGATGTAGGACACAAGCGAGTCTAGCTCTAATACCTGAAAATACAGATTTCACACTAAAGCTAGTCATCAGCATAACAACAATACATCAACATGACATTGTAATTCTAAACATATATGCACCAAACATAGATGCATCAAATTCCATTAAAAATAGTCTATTACATGTAAAACCACAGATTCACCTCAACACCTTGACAGTGACTTCGTACCCCATTCTGGCCCACAGACAGATCACCTGGACAAAAATTAAACAGTCTAACATTTGGCTTAGATGACAGCTTACATCAAACGGTCTAATGGGCATGTACTGAACATTCCTTCAAACATGAAAGAATGCACCCTCTTCTCAGCTGCCATGGAACTTTTTTCAAAATTGTTCATATTAGGACAAGATATTAGCTTGTTTGAACAAACAGAGGAAAATTGAAAAAGCATCGTGTGTTCAGTCTTCCCACAGTGGAATAAAGAAACACGCAAAGTGCACTAACAACTACAGAGAGTGCAGAAACTACGGGAGAGGAAACAGCACAGATTTGAGTGCTAATTTGTCACTGAGGAAATCCAGAAGTAAGTAAACAATTTTCTAGAATTAAATGACAAGACAACGTGTCCAAATCTGTGAGTTACAACGCAGGTGAGCCTGAGGAGGAAGCCCACAGCACCAAATGCCTACATCAAAGCAAATAAGTGCAATCAAGAAACTCAAAATACTAACTTGTTTGCTTCCTTTTTTTGTTTTTGGTGAATTGAGAGTGAGGTGAAACATGTACAAAGTTGAGAAGGTGATTCAGAAGCTGTTTAATCAAACTAGGTGACGGATGGGTGAGACCAACTACAAACACTTACCGCATGTCTGCTGCGTGCACTACTGAGCCCGGCAACTGTTCCTACAAAGTATTTAGAGCTTCCTCGGAGAAAATATGGCCAAACCACTTTCATTTTTACTCTACTTTGTGAAATTTAAAGTCTCACTTTATGAAAATTACAGTAAGGTTGGTCAAATGTATTGCTAACCATCCTAAGTTGTGCTGCTATTTATTTGTTAATGTGTGTCCTGGTTTTCCAATTCTAGTCATGATTAACATAATAGAGTCTAGGTGTTAGTAACGAAAGTATTTTCAGTTTCTTTACCTGAGGGCCTATGAGTTGCCTCAGTGGATGGTGCAAGTCACCAAGCCTGATACTTTGAGTTCGATCCCCAGACTCCACACGTTAGAAGAGAACTGATTGACAGATGTTACCCTGTGACCTCCACATTAATGCCATAGCAGCTGTGCACCCATACATATACACACATAAGGGAATAAGGAGGTATTTAAAAATTTAACTTTTAAGAAAGGATGATGGTATAAATAAATACATAAACTCCTGTTGATCGTAACTGAAACTCACAGAGTAGCCGCTCAATCGTTTGGGGTAGATGTTTTATAAATATGTTCATTTTATCAATCATAATTTTGGTTATTGTATATGCTCAAAATGACTCATCAAAATCAGATATGACACATGAAGATTCCAAATTCAATTTAAAGATCCTTACCTCTTAATGGGCTAACACACTTGACTAACTTCGTCTAAACATCTGTGTGAGTCACTCTCTTAAAGTCTGGCCCTATTTCACAAGTGCTAACTTTTAAACTCTTAGGTATTTATAAGTTGAAGAGAAGAGTACAGTTCTGCTTCTCCTGCATATTTGGAAGTGCGAACAATAAGCAAACCTGAAGAGCTCACTTGGGAACGAGATGGCTCAAACGACTGTCTGCAGCTCCCATTTATATGGCGTACTCTGCCCTTGGATTTTCACTTTTCTCCATATTGGAAATATAGAATCAGTCATAGCCACTCATCCAACTTTATTATGAAATTCCAAGGCGCATGTACTAAATGCCTTAATCTTGGCGTGTATTTTCTCTTTTTCTAAAAACCAGATGAGTGATTTTAGGCGGCAATCAGAAAAACAGAGGTCAGAGATTTTTTTGTTGTTGTTGAATTCATTTGCATTTCATTAAAGAAAGATTCCAGGTGCAAGAAATAAAATGTTTCATTTTGTTTCACAATCTTTATTTAAAATTCCGTTTCTATTTTCATTCTTGTAGAAATGACAGCCTACACTCGTTTATGATTTGTTTGTTTTAGGAAGAAGAAAGTCGAACTCTGTCTTCTGGGATCTAATTATCAGGACCTAATTCTAATTACCGCCTTTACATCAGCGCTGTAGGCTTTCCTGCTTTCCAGCTCTCTTTGAAAAGAAGCCCACTTGTATTGTTCAGAAAGCTCTCCACATCAGACACCTCTATTTATAGATACCATCTCTGAAGAGCTTCGTAGCTATGTAACCTCAGTTTGCCAAACAACTTTATGCTCATTTGAACTACGGGATTTCTTTTCAGTTTAAGCAGGCAGGCTAAGATATGCTTGTATAGAAAACACACACAAATGAAGGCTCGAGCAGAGGTGAGACATGACACATTTCCTTGGAGTCTAATTTTTGCCAAAGGTATAAAGAGAGCTACCAACTGAGAATGCTGGCCACAGATGGTTCCCTAAAACACACAAAGCTTGTTCAGTACCATGCATCTGTGAGGAGCCTCACAGCACAAACCCATTTCTCCACTCACCTTTGAGCTGGAACCAAGCAACAGGCAAGAGAGGTCAACTTGGAACTTCACAGCACATGTAAAGATAATTATTCCTACATTTCCATTTGATTACCTCATATTCTTGATTTGTAACACCACCATTTTCATTTCTTGTCAAACAATAATTTAGTCCGAAGGCTCTAATTTTTACATTTAGGATCTGTTCACTGACTGAGTAATAATCTCCAAATTTTTATTCCTGTATGTTGTCATCTCTACTATTAAGCAAATAAAAACAGATTTCAACGTTAGTCTTTATTAAATAGGATTGGTTATGATGATCTATCCTATAACATACATATCCTGCTATCATAGATTAAGATATGTGAAGACAAACAAGAACTAGAAGATAAAATGTCAATTAAAATGGCAGACAATGAACTCCCCTGCTACTGTCTAACACAGGAAAGTGGCTCTTCCCATGCTCTGCCATGGGACAGGTATCAAACTCTAGTGAAAACATATTACTGAACTGACAACATCAGAGGAAACCTGCCAACTGTAATTTGAGGTTAGACTGAACAGCTGCATTATCGGTAGGATTATGCATTTGATGGAATACAAAATAAATATTGCTTGGTCGAGTTCAAGGAAGTTTAGGGACTTGTGTTATATGGAAGCATGTGTGGGATTTTGCTCCTTTTCAGAACAGCTCTAAACTTGAATAAGAAAACAGTATTGTGAAGGACCCAGAAGGAGGTGCTCTCTGCGTCTCAGAGCATAGCTGGATCACAGGCAGAGGTTCTGAAGCAGTCTGGCTGGGCCTTTAGATTTTATTATTCACTGCACTGGCCTGAGCCTTCGTATTTCTCACAGGGACCTAGGGAATGAATCACTGAATTCAACAGTGTGTTGTAGAATCTCATTTGACTTGTTTTTTTTTTTTTTTTATTTCCTTATGGAGATCTTTTCATAAAGGGAGAGTGTTCTCTACTATACATTATTAAAGATTTAGTTTTAGTGTGTGTGTGTGTGTGTGTGTGTGCACGCACATGCAAATGCAAATGCCCAAAGAAGCCAGAAGTGGGTGTTGGGTGTCAGATCCTCTGAAGTGGAGTGACAGGTGACTGTGGACTCTGATGTGAGCGCTGTCAACCAATTTTTAGTCCCTGGACAAGCATTAAGCACTCGCAGCCGCTCAGCCATCTCTCGAGCATCTCCACCCTCCACTGTAAAGAACGTCAGTGGACTGCAGTATCAGAGAACTTGCTGTGAGACCGTGTCACAAGCTACACCAATAAAACCCCACCATCATGACTGCCTAAACATCAGCTGAACAAGGGCAACAATAGATGTGACAAAGAGGCTAGAGGAAAGCCTACTAGGTCTCAAACCTACACAAAGAATTATAGGCAGCTGGGCACGGTGACTCACGCCTGTGATTCCAGCACTCAGGGAGGCAGAGGCAGGTGGATCTCTGTGAGTTCAAGGCCAGCCTGGTCTACAAAGCGAATCCAGGACAGCCAAGGCTACACAGAGAAAGCCTGTCTCAAAAAACAAAAACAAAGACAGGAACAAAACCAAAACTACAGACAACTAAGGAATGCTCAGAGCAGGAGAAAAGTCTTCCCCAAGAAGAGTATATCAGTTAGCCAGTACCAAATGACCATCACTGAAAACACACACACAAGTAATATTATATGTATATATATATATATATATATATATATATATATATATATATATGGAGTAAAGTGTATTTATGTATTTAGGAATATATAAGTCTATACATGCACATATAATGGCAATCAGGGCAAAAGAGGCTATGAATTTAAAACAGAGCAAAGCTAGGTATATGGCACGATTTAGAGGGAGGAATGGGAAGGTGAAAGTGATTGAATCATATTATAATTTCAAAAATAAAAGAACTAATAATAAAGAATATTAATGATAAACTATGTAGAATAAAAGTTTGGACTGTAAAAGTATTCTGGACAATAGGAGAAAAACCATTCTTTTGCTGTGCATAAAATATTTTAAAAATCACTGGAAATGCCTTATAATATGAGATCAGCTTATGATGATTTTTATCTTGTCATTACAACTTATGATTTGAGCTAAAAATAAAATACTTCTGCTGTGTCTTATAACATGATGATGTATAAGAATAACAGTTAATAATTAATAACAGAAAATGTCCAGTTCCTTAGATTTACAACATATTGTGGAAATAACCTTTTCTTTTACAGTTTCATAGCCAAGAGTTACCTTGGGAGGAAATAGGAAAGCATTTAAGAAACTACACATAATTTGAAAGATCCCTTCCAAGTAGACACATGATTACCACTGCTCACGGAAGGAGTAAGAGCTGCTCATGTCACTCATAACTTTGTCATTATGCGTAGCGATCTTTGAAGTGTTTGTTGGCTCAGGCTTTTCGGTTGAAATGTGAAAATTTGCTCTTCTAAAGGGAAATTCTTATGCCAATAAATACCTGGTAGCACTGCAAATTGATATCAGCTCAGAAAATAATATAAGAAAAATGATATGCTTTTACTCTCCCAAGAAATTATTACAAGGGCATCAGTCAAAGGAAAAAGTTCATACTGAGAAATATGCTTCCAGTGTTATGTGTAATTTCTTTGTAACTTGAACAAGAGAAATAGCAGATTGTGGATATCAAATAGAAGAGATAGTATGCCTAGCTTTATCAGAAATGTTACAAAAGGACTGAGAGAGGTGGGGCATGGTGACACAGCCCTGTGACCCCAAACACTGGAGGATCACAGTTAAGGTCAGCTCTGGCTACAGAGTAAGCCCTTGTTTCAAAACAAACAAGCAAACAAACAAAACACAACACAACCAGAGCAAAACAACAAGAAAAAGAAAACTGCACAGAATGGAATGTTTGTACCTAAAAATGTCTCCTGTAAAATATAGTCTCACAGTCATTTCTCTGCACAGATAACCCTACTTCAGAAAAGAAAGATGGAACTTTAAAAATGTTAACATGGTTACAATTAAGAGGATACAAAGCCATCTAAAGTTATGAATCTTTTTATTATTTTTTTTATTGATTACAGTTTATTTACTTTGTATCCCAGCTGTGGCCTCCTCCCTTGTCTCCTCCCAGCCCCACCCTACTTCTCTCTTCTCCTCCCATGAATCTCCTCCAGTCCACTGATAAGGGAGGTCCTCCTCCCTTTTTACCTGATCCTAGCCTATCACTTCTAATCTGGACTGGTTGCATTGTCTTCCTCTGTGGCCTGGTAAGACTGCCAGCTCATGGGGACAGGGGAGGGGGGTGATCAGCGAGCCAGCTACTGAGTTCATTTCAGAGACAGCCCCTGTTCTCCTTACTAGAGAACCCATTGGAGACTGAGCTGCCATGGGCTACATCTGAGCAGGGGTTCTAGGTTTTCTCCATGAAGGGTCCTTGGTTGGAGTATCAGTCTCAACAAAGAGCCCTGGGCCCACATTTTTGGTTCTGTTGCTCTCCTTGTGGAGCTCCTGTCCCTTCCAGGTCTTTCTATCTCTCCCTTCTTTCATAAGATTCCCTGCACTCTGCCCAAAGTTTGGCTGTTTTTTTTTTTTTTCTTAAAGTTTTATTTGACTTTAACATTGTTTGAAAATATCCCAATAGTGTGTTATTTCAGGAGTGGGAATATGGATTTTCTGTTAAATTTGTAATTAAAGAGAAGCAGTGAGATTAAAAAGCAAAAACAAACCAAGACTGGCCCCTCCCACTTTTCTTCAGTCTGAACTTGTGGTGCATGTTAGAAGTCTCTAAGCCTGGGTGACTTGAATAGTTTCCTCTAGTTTTTAAAGTGAGTGAGGATATTCAAACAGTTGGATTAACTGTTCCTTTGGGGCATACACATCTCAATATCTTTTCTTGCGTTCTGTGTATTAAGGTTTTTGTTTAGTAGTTTTGGTATTTTGGTGTTATTAGAAACATAACTTTAGATCACTTTGTTTCCTCTTAATCACAACCATATTGACTTATTTATTTATTTATTTATTTATTTATTTATTTATTTATTTAATCACAGGCCATTCACTTGTATCCCAGCCTTAGCCCCCTCTCTCTTTCCCTCCCAATCCCTTCCTACCTCCCTCATCTACTCCCTGCTCCCTTCTGAGTCCACTGATAGGGGAAGTCCTCCTCTCCTTCCATCTGACCCTAGCTATCAGGTATCTTCAGGACTAGCTGCAATATCCTTATCTGTGGCCTAGCAAGGCTGCTCCTCCCTCAGGGGGGAGGGGAAGCTCAATGAGCCAGTCATTGAAATCATATGATTCTTCTTTCATATGATTCCCTGCACTCTGCCGAAGTTTTGGTTATGAGTCCCAGCATCTGCTTTGATAGACTGCTAGGTAGAATCTTTCAGAGGCCTCTGCAGTAGGCTCCTGTCCTGTTATTTGTTTTCTCTTATGTCCAATGTCGATCCCCTTTGTCTTTCTAGGTGAGTATTGATAATCTTACCCTGGTCCTCTTTCTTGTTTATCTTCTTTAGGTGTATAGATTTCATTATGTTTATCCTATATTAGAGATCTATATAAGTGAATATATACCGTGTGTGTCTTTCTGCTCCTGGGATACCTCACTCAGGATGATCTTTTCTAGTTCCCGCCATTTGACTGCAGATTTCATGATTTCTTGTTTTCAATTGCTGAGTAGTATTCCATTGTGTAAAAGTACCACAATTTCTGTATCCATTCCTCCGTTGATGGAACATCTGGGTTGTTTTCAGGTTCTGGCTATTACGAATAAAGCTGCTACAAACACAGTTGAGCAAATATCCTTGTTGTGTATTGAGATCTTTTGAATATATGCCTAGGAGTGGTATAGATGCATCTTGAGGAAGTAGTATTCCTGATTGTCTGAGAAAGCGCCAGATTGATTTTGAAAGTGGCTGTACAAGTTTACATTCCCACCAGCAGTGGAGGAGGGTTCCCCTTTCTCCACAACCTCTCCAGCATGTGTTGTCACTTGAGTTTTTGATCTTGGCCATTCTGATGGGTGTAAGGTGAAATCTCAGGATCGTTTTGATTTGCATCTCTCTTGTGGCTAAGGATGTCGAGCATCTCTTTAAGTGTTTCTCTGCCATTCTATATTCTTCTACAGAGAATTCTCTGTTTAGCTCCATATCCCATTTTTTCAATTGGGCTGCTTGAATTATTGCCTTGTAACTTCTTTAGTTCTTTATATATTCTGGATATCAGCCCTCTGTCAGATATAGGGTTTGTGAAGATCCTTTCCCAATCTGTAGGCTGTCATTTTGTTCTTTCAACCGTGTCCTTTGCTTTACAGAAGCTTTTCAGTTTCATGAGGTCCCATTTATTGATTGTTGCTCTTAGAGCCTGTGCTGTTGGTGTTCTGTTCAGGAAGTTGTCTCCCGTGCCAGTGAGTTCTAGGTTCTTCCCCACTTTTTCTTCTAACTGATTTAGTGTATTGGTTTTATATTGAGGTCTTTGATCCACTTGGACTTTAGTTTTGTGCAGGGTGATGAATATGGATCTATTTTCATTTTTCTGCATGTAGACATTCAGTTGGACCAGCACCATTTGTTGAAGATGCTGTCTTTTTTCCATTGAATGGTTTTGGCTTCTTTGTCAGAAATCAAGTATCCATAGGTGTGTGGGTTTTTTTCTGGGTCTTCTATTCAGTTCCATTGATCCACCTTTCTGTTTCTATGCCAATACCATGCAGCCTTTTTAACATTTTTAATGTTAATCAATTTTCTGTTTTTTAGAGAGATGGAATTTGTTTTGTTAAACAAACAAAAGAGTTTTTGTTTGTTTGCTTGCTGGATTTATTTTGCTCTGTTTTGTTTTTGTTTTTACTGTAACTAAAACTTCACATTGGGTCAGAGGTACAAACATTACTTCTTATCCAGCATTGTTAAAAAAAAAGCTTTGGGATCTTGAGATCTGGGCTGACAGCCTAGACCTTATTAATAAAGAACATACATGGTTTTGTTTTTGTTTTTTTCTTACTTCATTATCTTTACATAATTTTTTTTTCATTGCTTAGAAATATGACTATGTTCACTACAAAACACCAGCTTTGATTTAAAACATCTGCCTTGAATTTCTGATCCTCAAAGAATAATTCAGTATGGAACATTTTTTCCTAGTTATTTAAAAACTGATGTGTGGTAAAATTATAAAGTTGCTCTAAAAAGCAAGTCTCAGCATATTCTTAATCAGAAGAAAATGTGAGTCTTTGCAACAAATGCACTGTTGAATTCCTTTCTGGCTTTGTCAGTAAAACTGTTGTGAACAGATAAAACTTGGGGACTTTAAAACTTTTATCTCATGACTCATAGAAGACCTCTTTCCTGGCCAACACTCAGAAGGTTGTAGAAACCAACTGGACCAGGACCTTTCCAAGACCATAGAGTTGTATGTTCCACTCCCTACACCGAGTTGTTATCTTGAAGGGAGAAGTCTCCATGTAGCACAAGGGCCCTTGTAAGGGCTTTTTACATTGGTAAACAAACTCTAATGGAAGGCATATTGTGCCTGGTCCTTTCCACTGGTCCCTGTTCCCTCCGCTAAGCTGTTAACAATTCAAGACACAGATTAGATAGATACGTGCTTCTAAGGGTCTGGGGAGAAGCCTATGAAACCCTTCGTGTTCCTCACAGCTCTGTCATTAACTGCCATGAAAAGAATTCTAGAAAGTCTTAAATTCCATTTCAGGAAAATGTGTTTTTATATTGACTGATAGAGGTAAGGGATACTGTCAATAAAAGCAAGAGGAGAGAAGCCATAGGAAATCACTTCTCCTACTCTAGAAACATAACGAACGAGACAGTTTTTACACAGGACAAAGCAGTAGACAGCCCTCATCCACACTAAATTAAAAAAGCCATGAGTATCTTACAGTACAAGTAAATTCACAGGAAAAACAAAGCAAGAAACTTCAAGGTAGAGAGGCTGTAGAAACTGGACAGGCAGGCACAATAAATAAAGTCTTAAATGACACAGGTCTACTGCCTTGGTGAGGGGACAGAGAAAAGAAATAGAAAATAGGCTCACAAACTCTAAGACAGAAAAATTGCCAAGGACACTGTTGTATAAGTGTGTGCTTTTTCTAGCTCAGTTCCACCTTCACACTTGTTTTATGCATAATGCCAGGCCCAGACCTGGAAATTTAAAACCTAAGAAGTTTAAAGATGCCAATGAAAATTCTACTGCTTATGATAAAAAGTTACCCAAAAAATATTGTAAAAGAGTACAAGAGGCTGGTTTATGCAAAAATTCAGAGCGCAAGACATAAATGCAAAACTCGTTATGGGTGGGTATGCTAACTGCTGTTCCTGCAGCCTGCAGCATTTCCACTCACACACAGTCCCTCCTCCCCAGTCTCGGTCCCTTATAACCAACTGGGACGCCATTTGTAAAATATAAAGTGCTGTAAAAATACCAGATAATAGTGATTATTCATCTTGCCTTCCATCTCGCCAGCATTTATTTGTGTTACTCCGAATTTGAGCTTTTATTGCTCCCAAATGAATTGGTCAGGTCCACATTTGCTTCCAGGTCTTCTTGCAGTAACATAATCCAACCATGTCCGACAGGTCGGGGATGAACGGGAGGCCATGTCTCCTTGCAGTTGTGTTACATCGGAAGCATCAAATGATCTATAGCAAAGCCAGCCATTCTGACCAACCTCCATGGCCGTGTTCTTGTTTTTCTTTTTTGTAGAAATTCATGCAGCAATAAATCCCTGTCAACTAGCAGTTTCTGTACCAACTCCTGGCATTGATCTGTCAAAGCATCATATCACCACCATGTCATTTGAAACTTTTTTCCTAGAGCTTCTAAATGAAATGTCTTCACCATGTACAAATTTACACAGTATTTGATTTCATCCTACTGTTCATTCTCTCACCCTCGTTATCTCTCTCTCTGTCTTTCTCTCTGTCTCTATCTCTCTTTAACACAGTGCATAACTGGAGATCTGGAGATTCAATGATCTCTCAATAAATGACTCTAACTGTACATCATTCCATTTTAGATGTCACCATTAAATAAAGATATACAAAGATAGCCATGCTTCCTGAATCTGGATGTGTGGGAATTCTCAGGGTCAGCAGCACCCTGCTTTATATAGAAAGTGGGGGAAATATTGGGGGGATATTAATGCAGTTGAAAAGTTGTTGTTGTTGTTGTTATTGTTGTTGTTGTTCTCTCTTCCTATCTCTCTGTCTCTCTTTGTCTCTCTCTGTCTCTTTAGTTTCTCAGTTTCTCTCTCTCTTCCTCTTACTTTTCTCTCCTTCCCTTCTCTCAGTCTTTTATCAACACTTCCAAATTCCATCACATGAATGTCTTTAATTTTATCTTCTTTTATATTCACTAACTTTGTTTGATCACATATGATAGGGCTATTTATCGTGAAAGGGTAGCAAATTTTTACAATGAATTATACAACTCTTAGGAGATGTATTTCTGAGTTGATCACTCTAACCAATATATTAATTAGTAAGCTAAAGGAAATTAATCATATCCATTGTTGATGTTGAAGCAGATCCTGACAGAATTCAATTCATTCATGATGTTTCAAAAATAGCTTTAGAAAATTAATCACATATGGTAAAATTGTCTTTATCATAATCCAATACTTATGAAAACCCTAAAGCTTACTGTAGTGAAAGAATGAATACATTGTGAAGGAGGTAAGGATTCCATCTCATGTGGATTATAGCAAGCGTGACAAAGCAAGTAAGTGCAACAAATGAGTGTCACATAAGAAACTATGAATAAAACTGCCCAAATTTGCATATGAAAATCTGAAATCATCTCCAAAAGTATTCCCAGGATAGGTGAGTTTGGCCAAGACACAGAATACAAGATCAGTGTACAAAAATCAACTGTGTTTCCACTCAATATCAATATATGCAAAATGATCAGAACTGAATAGACATAGTTCCATTAACAAGCACTCAAACTGACATACCTACATATATTTGTAACAGAACACATATAGGACCTTATGCTGAAAACTTTTAAATGCTAATAGAATGATGAAAGAACATATAGATAAAAGAGCACATGCTTAGTTTGTTTAGATGTATGGATTTTAGTGGGTTTATTCTATGTTGTATGTTTATATGAGTGAGTATATACCGTGTGTGTCTTTTTGTTTCTGGGACAACTCACTCAGGATGATCCTTTCCAGGTCCCACCATTTACCTGCAAATTTCATGATTTCCTTATTTTTCATTGCTGAGTAATACTCCATTGTATAGATGTACCACAGTTTTCTGCATCCATTCTTCAGTTGAGGGGCATCTGGGCTGTTTCCAGCTTCTGGCTATTACAAATAAAGCTGCTACAAACATGGTTGAGCAAATGTCCTTTTTGTGTACTTGAGCCTCTTTTGGGTATATGCCTAGGAGTGGTATGGCTGGATCTTGAGGAAGCGCTATTCCTAGTTGTCTGAGAAAGCGCCAGATTGCTTTCCAGAGTGGTTGTACAAGTTTACATTCCCACCAGCAGTGGAGAACAGTTCCCCTTTCTCCACAACCTCTCCAGCATGTGTTATCACTTGAGTTTTTTATCTTGACCATTCTCATGGGTGTAAGGTGAAATCTCAAGATTGTTTTGATTTGCATTTCCCTAATGGCTAATGAGGTTGAGCATTTCTTTAAGTGCTTCTCTGCCATTCGATATTCCTCTACAGAGAGTTCTCTGTTTAGCTCTGTTCCCCATTTTTTAAGTGAATTACTTGATTTGCTGCTTTTCAGCTTGTTTAGTTCTTTATATATACTAGATATGAGCCTGGAAAGGATCATCCTGAGTGAGTTGTCCCAGAAGCAAAAAGACACACACGGTATATACTCACTCATATAGACATACAACATAGGACAAACCCACTAAAATCTGTGCATCTAAAGAAACTAAGCAAGAGAGAGGACCCTAACTAAAATGTTCAATCCCCATCCTGAAAGGCAAAGAGGATGGACATCAGAAGAAGAAGAAAACAGGAAACAACCTAGCAACCTGCCACAGAGGGCCTCTGAAAGCCTCTGCAGTGCAGACTGTCAAAGCAGATGCGAGCCTGATGGCCAACTGACGGGCAGAGTGAATGGAATTTTATGTAAGAAGTGGGAAATAGTAAGAGCTGGAGAGAACAGGAACTCCACAAGGAGAGCAACAGAACAAGAAAATTTGAACACAGGGAACTTCCCAGAGACTCATACTCCAACCAAAGACTATCCATGGAGATAATCTAGAACCCTGACAATGCAGCCACTTCTGATGAGAACTGATAGACTAAGATCAGAAAGGAGAGGAGGACCTCCCCTATCAGTGGACTTGGGGAGGGGCATGCATGCAGAAAGGGGGAGGGTGGGATCGGGAGGGGAGGCGGAAGGGGCTTATGGGGGGATACAAAATGAATAAAGTGTAATTAATAAAAGTTAAATAAAAAATTTAAAAAAAAGAAGAAGAAAAAGAGCACATGCTATGCTCATAGACTCTGAGACTCAGCCTACCAGGGATATTTATCTTCTCTTAAATGACATTTAAAGTTCACAGAACTCTAATCAAAATATCAGGAAAAAAACTCTAAATATAGAAAACAGTTTTTCAAAATTTGCGTAGCAACAGAAGTGGCTAAAACATGAAAGGAAGAATGGAGTTGAAAATAAACCCCATGCTACCAGGCTTTAATTCTTATTACTTAGCTACATTAAGGCAGATTCTATGGTCCTTGTGAAAGGACTGATACATATACCAGTGAAAGAGAAGCATGGAAACAAATGTGGAGCCACAGATGTGTGGGTATGCTGATGAACAAAAGCAAGCCAATAGATAAAACATGGAGCACCTTATCAGTGGTACCGGAGTAACTGGATGCCCACAAGTGAACTGAGCAAATTATCTCAGCTGACTCTTGACCTTGCACAAAATTAACTCCAACTGATTTAAATGCCCATCACAAAATTACTAACACACTAAGCAGAAACAACTAAGAGAAAAATTATCAGGATGTCACACTCATAAACAGTTCTCAGCCATAACAACAAAATGGGAGAATAAAATATATGAATGAGACATTACATGATTTAAAACATTCACTCTTTGAAAGATCTTGGTTTTTTTCTGAAAAAATAAACAACATGTAAACTAGAAAAATATTTGCAAAATCACACATTTGAAAAAGGCCTCATGCAGAAAACACAAAAACTCTAAAATGCACCAGTTGAATACAAACCAAATAAACAGTTGAAAAAAACAAGCAGGCAAAAGACAATCAGAGATTTTCTGAAGTGAATACTTGGTCAACAAATAGATAATTTTCCCTAAGTAATTGGTTCCAGGAAGACCATAGTCTTCAGATACATATATGTATGTACAGATACATATTTGCAAACACACATTGTATGTGTGTATATGTATTAAGATTAAGGGGTACGGCCTTGTTGAAGGAAGTTTATCACTACAAGTGCAAAGCCTATGCCAAGCTCAGTCTCTCTCTCTCTCTCTCTCTCTCTCTCTCTCTCTCTCTCTCTCTCTTTCTCTGTTTGCATATCACAAAGAAGCTCTCCACGGCTTCTCCATCAGTGTGCCTGTTGTGCCTGCCATGATGATAAAGGACTAAACCTCTGAAACTATAGGAAAGCCCTGAATTAAGTGCATTCTTTCATAAGAGTTGACTTGGTCATGGTGTTTCTTCACAGCAACAGAATAGTGACTAAAATACCATGATAGAATGGATGGGTGATACATTTCTGGGTGCAAAGAAGACTGTTACTCATGTGGATTCTAAAATCAAATCACTAAATTTGAAGAACAACTTTCTGTTCTTTCCAAGTGAAAGTCGCCAGGTCACTTTTTCTCATGGAAGAGCTAATGAAATGTTCACCTCATTCGGCTGCAGTAAGAGAAGAACACTGGAAGCTCTCCTAAAGGCTGGCTCTGTCCTCTTTTCTGTCCATTCTCTAATTCATGGACTGAAGCACAACCTGCTGTATTTCTACTTGCAGCTTTGAGAAGAGCATTGAGATTAGGATAAGTCATGGGGATGGAGTCAATATGATGGACAGAATTCTAGTACTGAAAAAAAAATGACTTAAAATCATTTAAAATTTTTGCACATGCTAAGGTTTTTGAGATTATTTCCTGAGTTCTTAACATACTTAAGGCAGGGATGATGGCCCCATTTTAACGTGCATTTCTGCAGCAACATTGCAAAATAAGCACCATTCCTACCATTTTACCAATGAAGACACCAAGCTATGGTGAATCTTTTCAATTTTTTCTTACTTTTTTTTTTGTCCATAACTGTCTCAAGATCAGATAGCTAGCAAATATGAAGAGAGGGTCTGGATCCAAGGAATAAGAACCTGACACTGGGCTGAGCCACAATGCCTTCCAATTATAATATAAAACATGCAAAAGAGTTCAAACACTGACAGAGGAGAGAAGGAAGAGCAGGTGACTTAGGAGAATTTGAGAATCTGCAAATTTTTTTGAACCAGCATTTAAGATGTACTGAAATCAAGTTAAAATCCAGTGCTTGTCCTGTGAGGTCATCATTATATTAGTGATTTATAATTCCTAAAATATGTGTGGTACAGCAAAGAATATATGTGACCTTTGCTCTCAGTTCTTGGAGTGAAACATTGAAATGCTTGGGCTATGCTAATTCCATAAACTGAAATCCCTGTGCTATCCTAATGCCATAAAATGAAGGACTGTTAGGTAGCTACAAGACGCTGGTCATTAAATAGGTCCATACTGTCTCTATGGAGGAGATATAGAACAGAGACTAAGGTTGGCCCTTGATTCAATCTATCAGACTTATGCAATCAGACCTCAACACAAAGCATCTCATGAAGCCCGGTGTAACTTGTCCATTGCTATGCACTCTGGTACATGAGTAGCGTGGCGCTCCAGGACTCCATGAGAGAGAGCACGGTGTCCCTCTCTACTCCACACTTACGTTGCGAGAGTCTTTAATTGGCTAATCCTTCACTATAATATCTATAAATCTCTCTTCCTAAATTATCAATGTTGAGAATCTCTAGAGAAATTTAAGGTATGTAGCTACCGGTTAGTCACAGTGAAGTTAACCAAGGGATCCCCAAAGTGCAGATGACATACAAAGGAAGGAGAGGTTCTGCTTGGTGTTCGATCCGTTGCCTTAAAACAGCAGCTCTAAGCTATGGGCCGCACAGTCAAGTACCTAGGTACATGTGTGGAGAGTCCTCATCGTAAACCAAAACTAAAAACAGAGCAAGCTCTGCCACTAGCTGTAAGAGTTAAGTGCCTTAATGTCCCAAAGCGCGTGCACACACACCCACACCCCGTCTCCAATCTGGATAAATTATTACTATTATTATTTGCCATTTGTATATAATTTTATCATGATATGGATGCGGTCTCCATTATTTTTCATTTTGTGTCATAAGTAAGAGCAATTTTCTCTGCTGCAGTGTAATCTTCACACTCCTCCCTAATGGTTGAGAGAGTGATTTACTTTACCAGTATTCTTTAAAAATAACATTTCCTATTTTAATATTTAAATTATGTATCTTTATGCTTAAGATTTTTATAGTAATTTACATATAATTCCCTAAGGATTTTTTTTTGTTTTTTTTTTTATGCTTTAAAACATAATGTCAAATTGCTTCTCAAAAGGATCATTTGACTCTCACTTGGCATGTATGAGGGTACATTTTATTACAGGCTCTCTAACAGCTGTATCTTAAGTACGGTAAGATATTTTAAAATATAGAAAATGGTGTGGTCTAGCTATATTCATATGTTTTTCATAAATCCATTTTAAATACCAGCAAAGTAAAGTACTTTCTCACTTAAGAAAGTCTCCTTTTAAATCAATTACTCCTGATATTCTCTGAGTAGCAATGGATAGTTTCCTTTCTTTTCTCTTTCTTTTTTCCTTTTTCTTTTTTTTTTTCCTCTTCACCTCAATAAATTGCTCACTGAATAGAATGCATTCATTTTTGAAACGCATGATAGGCATATCCAGGCATAGTGAGCAAATTTAAAAATCACAGTACTCCAGAAGCTGAGGAAGTCAGACCACAAGCTTAAGCCCTTACACAAAATCGCAAGTGCATGGTCTATACAGTAAGTTCAAGGTCACCATGAGTTACATAGATGTTACATAAAATAAAATGAGATAAACACACGAGTGATGGCTTCACTGCAGCCTGTTGTTTGTAAGGAATGGGACCCTGTATTTCTGTGCCTCCGAAGAGTGCGAATGAATACAACCATACAGAGAAAACAGGAGAAAATGCTGAAACACTACAAGTCTGCGACTTTATCGGCAACTGTTCTGTCTTGTTCTGGCCTTGCTTAGCCTGCCTTGCTGGCTCTGGCTCTCCTTTCAAGCTGCTTCAAACCATCTTTGCATCTCTGGAGGCTGATTGTCTCCACTTGTCTGCACACAGATCACCTCAGCTGCCTCTCAGTTTGTGCTTGAAACTCTAGTCTGGATGATTTCCTAAATTAAGCAGCTACAGGAGTGTTAGTCAGCTTTATGTTCTTGTGACAAAATACTATGAATTTATGAGGCAGGATGATTTGTCTTGCTTACAGTGTCAAGGTTTCAGTCCATGGTCGCTTTACCCTGTTACTTTGGGGCCTGTGGTGATTTTATATAGTGTGGTGTGAATCATAACAGAGGAAGCTGCTTTCCTTATAGAAGAGGGAGCAAAACAGAAGAGCAAGGACTGGGGCCCCAATATTGCCACAGATGCCCTAACTTCCTTTAGTTTCCCTCTTAAAGCTTCTGTCACCTCCTGATAGTGCCTCCTTTGTGGGGCATTCTAGGACCCAACCATACTAACATCTGTCTGTCTGTCTGTCTCTGTGTCTATCACAGTGATTCTCTACCTTTCTAATGTTGCAGTTCTTTAATACAGTTAGTTCATCATGCTGTAGTGACCTCCAAGCATAAAAGTATTTTCATTGCTACTTCACAATCGTAATTTTTCTACTGTTATGAATCATAACATAAATAGTTTTGGAAGAGAGGTTTTTCAAAGGGGTCTTCATCCACAGGTTGAGAACTGCTAGTCTTTTATCCATCAGCTCCTTCAGCCCTCCTTTGCTCCAAGTCCTAGTAGACTTGTGCCAGTTACATCAGGGTTCTAAAGTCACACACTGTTCATAATTGCTGTCTTCTAACTTTTCTTTTTTGTAAGAGTAGTTTCTCTGTGGGAAAAACAAAGAGGCCTAAGACTGTCAAGGGAAATGTGTGAAATTGGAATGCCTCACAAGAAAACCTTTCTTTTCATGGAGGAGTGCCTCACAGCGGCACAGCCCTACGTTCAGAGTGTGGGCAGTGGGCAGCCACTCGAAACACACCGCCATTATCTGTCAGCCCCAAACCCTGCGGAATACAAGAGTTACAACCCAGGAGACGAGGGCAAAGATCAGACCTTCCGTCTGGATAAGATGTTCTTAAAACATAAGTTAGCAATAAAAGCAAGCCAATATTAATATGAAGCTTTATTAATATTATTTCATTTAGACATTACATCAATCTGATGATTTGAGTGTGTGTTACATAAACAAATAAAATAAAGAGCATATAGGTTAAATAACGTTGACACAAGCATACATTTAGCAAATGGAAAAATGAAACTCAAACTCTATCCCTCTGGTTTGTGTCTAGAACTCATTCATTTCTTCATTCCTGCCTGGCCCTGGAACAAGCAACCAGCAATGCCTAGGTGTGACAAAGTACCCCTTTGTGTGACAGAGTGGAGGCAAAAGTGTCACTCAACCCACTTTTCCCATCACCCCCCACGAGGCTGAAAAATAAAAACTGGTTTTTGAGAAGAAGAGCAGCCATACCCCCTGTTGATGCTTTGCAGAGAAATACAAGAAGGCGACCCTGCTCCTACCAGTACATTCCTCTACTACTGCGGATGCTGCCTTCATTGAAAGACTCACTCTTTGCTGCACAACTGCAAAGTCACGGGTACAAATGTGTAGGGTAAATGGGAAAAGAAAATGTAAGTTATTCAATCGTGTTGTTCAGACAAAAGCATAAATAATTGATGAACTTGCTATAAGTTTAAGTGGTTTTAATGACAATATTTTTGAAAACGACAGGTTCTCTCTTACATTATAATCTAATAATTATGTATATATAAGTGTGTATATATACATATATATGTTTGTTCAAACAAATGTACATATGGGTATAGTAGGACTTGAAAAAGAGAATAAGAAAGGCTAAGTATGAAGAGATAAGGAAGGAAAGAAGCAGGTACTGGATTGGTTATGAATGGAGATGTAAAGTTAA
This sequence comes from Psammomys obesus, assembly GCF_907164565.1. Lineage (NCBI taxonomy): Eukaryota > Metazoa > Chordata > Mammalia > Rodentia > Muridae > Psammomys > Psammomys obesus. The sequence goes on from NW_026586816.1 coordinate 8,139,819, forward strand.
CTGTATTTTTAGCTCTAATTCTGTCATGGAGATTTCAGGTCTGGTGGTGGATGACGGCATAAAAATATATTCATTAACGAAAGTATAAAACTTAATAAGATTTCCCTTGCTTCTATTCTAAATACCTATTCTAAATATACAGAAGTTCACAGGGTTGTACAGATTTTGAGTCTGGTTAATTTTCATATGTGATATTTTTGTTTGCAAATTTTAAAGTTAATGTATTCTTTAGAAGAAAACCATTTGAAAATATCTAGATTATTAGCTTTTGGGCATACAGTATAAGAAGAGTTTAACACACTGTCCACATGTACATGTACTTTTAAAATTCAAAATCCCAGATTAAAGTACAGCTAAATAAATTCTCAACTACGTTATTTTATCAGGTATATCTTCAAACCTGCTTTGGGTTTAAAGGCTCACATGCAACCCATTTGTGAAATCAAGGATTTCAGTTTTCCATCTGAGTAAACACCAATTTGCATTTGTGATTAAAGGTTAGGGGGATGTTGAATATCATGCTGGTTTTCCCCTTCCCCTGATCACTTCTTCCCATCAGTCTCTTCCAGGAAGGAACTAGAAGTTGGCTCTATTTAGGGAAGTACATTTGCAATCTTCCAAAATCATAATTGAAAATCCAATGCAAAGTCTTTGCTGCTTTCTCCCAAGCTCCTCCTGGTCTGATATACCAGCGTGTACACACGGGCTGCATCTGACTATGAACAAGACCACCAATGTGACAGCCTTAATGAAGGCCAGTGGCTGCCAAAGCAAAAAACATGGAGAAACGGAGACCAAAATATTTCCCCTCCTCTCCTCCAGCAGTTAAATGCATTTACAAGGTAAGTAAAAGCAGCTTTACTAGACTTTTATTTCCATATAACATTTCAAATTCAACTGAAGATCTTCTATGCAAAGCACTTTGAGTTCATGACATTAGTGCTAATTTTATTCTCACATAGAATGCTCAGAAGCCTTCCTCAGCCTGGTAGAAGGGAGAAGTATGGTAAAAAAAAAATGGTGTCGATGGTGATATGAAACAGATCAGCCAAGAGAAGGACCCCTACAGCAACTTCAGAAGAACGAAACACAGCTCAGAGAGTGTTTTTCTTTCTTTCTTTCTTTCTTTCTTTCTTTCTTTCTTTCTTTCTTTCTTAATTTATTTATTTATTTATTTTTGCTTTGACCGTTTTATCTTCTATAATAAAATCCTCTAACTAGTCATACATTTCAAGTGTGCATTCCAAGAAAGGAGACTGTGAGAACTACACTGCACAGTTAACAGAAGCGGAGACATAGAACAGGGGAAATACTCTAGTCAAGTAGGTGCACTTATTCAGACAGTAAATATGGCCCTTAACTTACAGTCCACATATAAAATAAATCTAAGCAAATACAATAAAAAGGAAACAAACAAACAAAAGTACTACGCCAGCGGTGGTCAGTTTCTCCCAAAATTGCAATAGTGAATTCCTATTGCCTACATAAACACATCAGAGAACTTTCTAGAGAAAAGTAAGTCCAGGTAAAAACAAACCCTGGATAAATGGCTATCTGATGAGCAGGAGAAAGGGCCCGTGAAAGAGCAACACTGTAGGCGCGTCAGCTGACTGGTGGGGACAAGCAGGTGCCTTTACCCGTGTGCTTTAATTTCTCCCTTAATCTTAATCTAACACATCAGAATCTGTCAGAAGAACCGAGATCATCCTGTAAAAACAGCCTGCACCATCCACACACTTTCCTTCTAAAAATCTGAGTCCTAAGCTATGGCCATAACAGATCAAACCTCCAGATCTAACGGTAAAATCTTTTTCTGGGTCTTTCTTGGGGTAGCCCCAAGAAAGTGGTTGTTCTCTGGGATTCAGACCTGTCCCTCCTGTGCTGATGGGCAGCTCTGATGCACAGTTCTGAACACCAGCTTCACTAAGTTCCCCTCAGAGGTGAAAACCTGCAGAAAGGGATGAAGTCAATCCAGATGCTCCACACTCGCTTCCTTACACATTTCAATGGCAATGTCACGAGACAAGGAGTGCCAATGGTCAGAATGCCGACCAGCACGCTAAAGAAATTAAGAATGCCTTGAGAAAATGCAGTCAGTCTAACTATGCACTTCATATTTTAATTCCCCCCAAGATACATTTATGCAATCCTGCATATGAATTTATAAGATAGCCCCCTTTTCTGAAATTCAGACACCCTCATCCATCTACCAAGATTTATAATACTCTACTACCCTATAAAAGAAATATGAAGTGTTTGTCTCTTCGTGTCTAATGAATAGAGACCAAGATGGTTTTAAATTAAAACTTAAAATTCCACTCCTCAGCCTTAATTGGCACATTTATAGCTCTCAGTTTCACATGTGTCCATGATGACTGCAATGGCTGAACAGAGTCTCACAAAATTACACTGACATTCCACTTAAAAATGAAAGGGGAAAGGACAGAGACCTGGCCAGGAGTCCTTTCTGTAATGTTGTGCAGAGGCCTACAGCCTGGGTAGAATCATTTGAGACCTGCAGGAATGGATTGCTCTCTATTTAGTTTCCTCACTGATACAAGGATATAGAATAAGGAATGTCATCTCATAGACCAACGGTAAGTGCATATTAAATGAATAAACATAACCCCACTAATGTCTCTGCTTTATATAATCAACTCAGCTATGTCTGTGTTCATATGGAGGGTAAAGGCCAACTCCGGGTATTACCCCTCCTGAACTTTTCACCTTATTTATTTGAGACAGGGTCTCTCCCTGGATTCCAGGGCTCTCCACTTAGGCTAGACTGGCTGGCCAATGAAGCCTTTGACTCTATCTGTCTCTGGCTGTTCCTGGACTGCAGCATGTGCTAGCACACTGAGTTTGTGTGTGTGTGTGGTGTGGTGTGTGTGTGTGTGTGTGTGTGTGTGTGAGAGAGAGAGAGAGAGAGAGAGAGAGAGAGCACATCAGACTCTGAGCCCCATTCTTACACTAGTCATTCCACTGCCTGAGCTCTCTTTCCAGGCTGATAGTTTCTCCTTGAAGCCCAATTGACTAAGGCATAGGAAGTTATTAGAAAGGATAAGAATAGTTTTCTAGGCTCCATTACAGGTCAGATTAAATAACTAAATGTTGCAGTCCCTTTTCTATGACCACCAATTTTCTAGTCACTAATTTTACATCTTGAATCCATTAACACCAAGTAAGTGTAAACAGACAGAAAAGGCACATTGTGCCTACAAAACTAGATCTGTGGCATTATAGTTGAACAAAGTGGCACATTCAAATTCAGTCCTCTGTGAGTCTGATTAACAAAAATGGGTTGCAAAAGGCAAACTGGGACACCGAGCTTTGATCAAGCTGGTCCTTGTTGTAACTGCATTTGAGCAGTCAAGCCACTTCCTGTTCTATTTAACACGTTTTAACAATCATAGTTTGCCCCTGCAAGTATGGAAGACCTTTGGCTGGTCCGATTAATCACCAAGAACTATACACACAGAAATGAATTGTTCTCATCTGTGGTTTAGGATGGCCCAAGCTGTCAGAGTGTAGAGTGACAGAAAGAGGGTAGGATGAGCCAGGTGTGCTGGACCATATCACAACTAGGCACTTGAGAGTTTGAAGAAGGAGTATCATTAGTTTGAGGCCATCCTGAGCTAGATAGTAAATTATAGGCCACATTGAGCTACACAGCAAGAGTTTTCTTGAAAGCAAATAAATAAAAGACGGGGGCAAGACAATAAAAAGACCAGTTAAGAATTTCCAAAACACGAGAATATGGCTGTTATTTGGGCAAAAAAAAAAATGGATTAGAATTATATTTAATTATTTATCCTTGAGGCTGCTTATCATTTGGAGTGACAAATAGAATATTTCTGCTGTCTTCAGAACAATTCAGTCCCAAACTATGTCTTTTGAGGTGTGCATACCTCAATAACCAAAGCTTCAAAGGTGTGTTGAGATTGCTGCCTTCATTTCTCTCACCACACTTTTCCACATATGGATAAATGGGTAGGAAGCATTGAAGCTAATCATGTATTCAGCTTGAACTACAGACAGTCATATTTGAAGGGGAAAGGCAGACTGGAAGAGAAGGCAGGATTTTCCATCAAACCAACTAGACCACAGGAATCAATCTTGGAGCTTGGTAACATGACAGATGTCACAGCTGATCTCTCTCACACTAAGTTTGTGAGTGAATAGTTCATGTCCTCTCAGGAAGAATGAATGCTTAACAAAGTGACTTGGGTTTCTGCCCAGAAAGGATCCAAGAGGACACATAAGTAACAAACACGGTAGTACTAAAACGAAACACCGGGATACTTGCTTTCTCAACCCTAGCACTGTTTATGAAGACTGCAGCCATTAGTTTGTTTTCTTCCTGGTGAAAGTGGGAGAAGGGTCAGTGCACACACACACACACACACACACACAAAGAGAGAAGAGAGAGTTCTGATGGATAAAGCATCAGAAAGTGTCCAATGAGTACTTCTGAATTACTGCTCTCCTCACACAAGGTCAAACAGGCAAGAAGAACATGCCAAGAGTGGTATTCAGGAGATCATTTTTTCATCCTCAATCAGGTTGACACCACCATTGGGAAAAATGCTTGTAGTAGGCACTTCGCTTTTCTTTGGTTACAAAGGGTTTAAAATTTTCCAGCAAATGAACATACAAAATGTCAAAACAATGTTGCAAAAGAAGCAGGCATAAGCCAAGCAGAATCAGATGTACTTTCACATCCATGGCCATAACTCCTCCTGATGTGTCTGGGACGCCTGGCTGATGCAGGGCCTCAGAAGAGCGCCTGGCAGCTCCTTGCCATGCGTGAGGTGATTTCTAGATGTGTCTGCGTTAGAAGTGAAACAGCGCTTCCTGTTTCAAAAGCGCTTCATAATCATTAATGATTTAAGTCTTAAAATATCCCTCCAAGGGAGGTCGGTAGTAACACACAAGAAGCGTGGATAAAGAAACAAGAGAAAGATGTTAAACAATGTTCAAGGCTAGATACTGAGAAGGGGCAGTAGTCTCTCAAGAAGCGCTCGCTTTTCCACACAGCCACATCCTCCTGAGAGAGTTTCCGAGACTTCTACACCCACATACAATCTCCCAATGGCAGGCTTCTACCTCTTCACATCCTCCATGCTATTCTTGCTTTCACCCCTCTTTTCTTTATTTCCTTTGATATCAGAATTCAATTCATATTTTCACAACATTCAAGTAATTTATTCCTATGTTATTTGCAAGTCAATCAAATATACTTAGTTATAATCTAGCATGTGTAAATGAAAGATCCTTCTAATTCCTAGGAAAGGCCAGATATACATATTGTATTTTGACCTGGCCTTGTCGCATGTCTCTTGTGCATGCTTTTAAAATGATCTACTTATTTATTTTCATTTATGTATATGCGTGTGAGGCTGCCTGAACTTATGTGAATGGCGTATGTGCAGTTGCTCACACAATTCAAAAGAGGGCTTCACTTGGAGTTACAGACAATTGTGAATAAGCTGGTATGGGCGCGGGAAAGTAAACCCAGCTTCTCTACAAGAGCCACACATGCTCGTAAGTGCTGAGCCGTCTCTTTAGCCCCCTTGTCCATGATTTTAATATTTGTGTATGTCCACTGATGTCTCTCCATAGATTTCCTTAAGCTTACCTAAGCCCTACTGCAGGAACTCTGCGGCTCCACTCCACAGTCACATCCCCCACTGCTATTCCAGGATCTGCTGCATCCTGCCGCCAGACAGTGGTTGGGACTTGAAGCTCATAAACCCTGCGAAAGTCTTCTCTGATCTCCAGAGGTCATTTTCCAGCTGTTCTGCCCGTGCACTCTGCTTTGATCTGCACAGAAGATGCGTTCCTAAAAGGCTCTGGTCACTATCATCTCATAAATCACATGACACATTTCTATTGATTTATATTACAGTATAATAGACTGATTTTTACCTATAGGTTAAAGGCATATCAAGTTGTCAATTACTCTGCATGTCTTAATTTTAAGTATATCCATTCTTTCTCTTTCCAGACCTTTTTGCTCAGCAGTCAATGTTAGGAATGCTTGAAATGTAGAATTCTATAGATGGCTGCTTTTGTATGCTAAATAAATGTTTGCATACATGGATTAAGCTCCCAACTTCCTTATCTATGTTTGTTGCTCCAGGGATTCTTAACAGGTGTCAAAACCATTATTTAAAACAAGCAAGCTCTTCAAAGGAAACTTCAGAACAATATTTTGCTATAATGAAGCTCAAAGTCATAGCTGTCTACAGCAAATTTTATACTCTTCTTCTTTATAACAAAAAATAATTTTCTGTGTGGTAGTCTCAAATTTATGAGAACAATACTCCATGTACATAAATCATTAGCTACTTTGTTACCTTGGTAATAAGTGAATGAAAATTTAAAGTTACTATTAAATAGGATATAAATTGATAATGCTATGAATATGAGCATAATCCTATCTAGAAAATAATTTAAGAAATTTAGTTACTGAAACACAAATCATGGAATGAAGATATGCAAGCCACCTGTGAATTCCTTAGCATAGCTTTATGCTGCTCTCTCAGAACAGGGGTGAGTGGATACAGGGGTTTCTGTGGGCGTGCTTTACGCAACAGATGCTGGGCAGCGCTTCTCCGTGAGGCATTTAAATGAAACAAGAAGAAAACTCTTCCCCCAGTGATAAGTGGGAAGATAACTGAAGAAGTTGCAAGGCTCCAAATTCATAGGTCAAAATTTAAGTCATAACTAACTCTCTACTCAAGGTATGTTTGCTCTGTTTTTGTAAAGCAATAATGAAACAGGACTCTAAAGAAATCCTAAGGGCTCTCAGAAGGTGGATTCTAAAGAAAAACCATGATAGCAAAGGAAGAGCAGTAAGCTTGGAGGGAAAGTGGTGGTTGGGGGCATTTGGAGTGCTCAGAAAGCCAGGATTTAAAATGGTTATCCCCACAGTAAAGTGGACAAATGCTGGGGAGGGCATGAAAAACCAGAGTCCACAAGTAATCTGCTACAGAGAGAAAGTTGCTTGGCAGTCTGGAGAGAAGAGTTCCCATCAGCTTGACTGCTTTTGCAGGCTCCTCCTGCTCACCTTAGGATTCCTCACCCCCATCCTCTCTCTTCCAAACCAAGGACAAAGCAGCATAAGGCTCCCCTGTCAACACCAACGCAATAATGTGGGTCTACCCTAAGGGGATGTCATAAAGAAGTAGAGGAAAGAAAGGATAACTTGAGGGTTAAATGAAGGAAAGAGAGGAAGAGAGGGGGGAGAAAGAGAGGAAGGAAGGAAGGAAGGAAGGAAGGAAGGAAGGAAGGAAGGAAGGAAGGAAGGAAGACTTAAATTCTTGATATTTGTCAATAAAGTAGAAGACAGTGAATCACTGCTGGTTTTCAAAAAAATGGCTTCTTTTCCTCTCTAGCTACAAGGCCAGGGAATGTTGATGGACGTAGTAAAGCGATGCTGCCAGGGAAGATGTAATAAAGCACATCCTTCTTCAATTACAAAATCAGGCCACAGGACAGCACAATAGCTGTTCTGTCACACTTTCTGCATCACCAGAAGGACTACAATGCATCATTTTTGGGTCAAAAAAACAAAATGAAAAGTTCCATCAATAGACAGCAATGCAAATAATAATCATTCTATTGGCCAGGAATCATGAGTTTGCCTTGTTTAGAAGTCACCTAAATAAAACATATCTCTCTTCAGCGATCCAAATGCACAGCTAAGTGCAAGATAAGTTACTCCAGAAATATTTTCTCAGCCCTGCTCAGGGTCCCCAGTCATGCTGGGCTTCAAGTGCTAGGAACGATTTAGCAGCCAGCTCTTCCATCTGCCCTTCCGCAGGCAGGCAGCCAGCAGCCAGCATGATCAACAGCCTCTGGGACATGGACTTACCAGCCAATGAGTAATATATTTTGCTTTTTGGTGCTTTGTCGATTGATTTCTTACAGTGAAAATTGCCAAAGCTCCAACCCACCTGCCAATACTTTCATCTCTGCCCAATTATTTTAAAAGCATAACCGGAATATAAAAAAAAAAAAAAAACAAAGCCTGATACCTAATGTGAAATAGGTAAAGCTATCAACATTACATACTAAGGGCCTTAATCAGTGGAAATGATATTTGGATGTATTTAACCATCCATCTACAGAAAGACAGACAGAAAGACGAACACACATAGACATTTAAAATTCTTGAGTTTCTGATCACAGTGAAAATTCCCTAATTCAGTATCATTCCTGCTCATACCGTATTTGCTAGAGACCAGCTATCATAGATTAAATGGGTTTATTTGAAGGAGCCAACAAAGCCAGTTGTTGATATTAACAAGCTTCAGTGAATGCCAGATGAAATGTTCCAGATATACAGAGTGTACCATTCCAAAGGGGATCATCAAAATTGCAAACACTGTGCTCATAAACTGAAAAATTAGCATTCTGCTTTACACTGAACTATACCGGGTGTGTTTACAATCAGAGCTTGGAAAGGGGAGCTGTGCATCGCCATTTGGCAGAACATTTAAGAGCTGAACATTTAATCTCTCTTCCTGTTCACAAGTTGGGCCTGACTTATACCAAAGGCTCCAGGCTCTGCTCTGTCTCTGTAAACCTTGGCTTCCTTGCTTTTAAAGAAGGGATGAGGATAATACCACCTCATGGTATGCTGATGAGTAAAGGAATATCTGACCCATTCTCAGAAAGTACCCAGCATGCACTGTGTTTCAGGGATGTTATCTGTGACTTCCGTTTCTTTTGTTCTTATTGGCTCCTCTGGGTCTGACCCTTACCCATAGGAAAGGGGAGAAAGCACTAACCCTTTTGGATAGGAGGACAGGTGATTCTACCATGGCCACAGGGCATGCAGAAGTAGGGCCATAGGGAATGCTATAAGCATCTCCAGAGACTGGGACAGATTCCCTAGGGAAGAAGCTAATTACCATAAGAAGGGAAATATGAGATAAATGGTAAAGAAGAAAGTTTGAGTGACTAAAATAAGACTACATTTATGTCTTATATAGCATTTGAGGTAGAAATAATTTTATATCATAATTTGTGGTGAGAGAAAGAGAGAGAGAAAAGAGGAAAGAGCAGAGAAAGGCTTGTAGGAAAGATGTATGGCTGGGATAAATAGCCGGCTGGGTAGACAGAGGGAACTCCTGTGTACTCATCTGGTTTGCTTACTTAGAACAGATTTGCTAAGGAGCAGAGGCTAGTCTTACATGTCTGACCTTCCTGCTTCTAACCCTCAAGTGCTGGGATTTGGAACAGGCATGGGCCACCATGCCCAACTGAGAGAAAGAACTATTAAAGATTAAATAATAAAGAGGCCTCAAGGCAACATATTCCCAAAGCCAAATGTTTACAGGCAAATAGAAATCACCCTGCCTTTGCTGAATACCTCAAAACACCATGAGAAAAATATAGAAGTTAATGCTACTGTCTTCTCCAGTGTAGCTCAGTATAACTAACCACTGCACTGTCAGACAAATCATCTTAAAAATGAGCTTGACTGGAGCTGGAGCGTTGACTCAGCAGGAAAGAACTTGTTGCTTTTTCAGAGGCCTCATGTTGCGTTCCCAGCACCCAGGCTGGCTGAGTCACAGATGCCTGCAGGTCCATCTCCTGTTCACCCAAGCCTCCCGGATATCTGCAGTCACAGCCACATACCCCTACAAAGACACACACATCTACACAGTTTAAAAGGAAGGAAAACAAATCTTTAAGAAGATGGAACACGTGAAAAATAGTCTTGGATTTTTAAAAAAGTTTTTTTTTTTCCTCTTACAAAGTATTTATGACAGTTGACCAGTTGACAAATGTCTATTCTTTCCTACATTATGCTCTATAGACTGTGCCACAACTCATGCTGTGAAGGAGAGACTCTATTCCAGACTTCCACTCTGAACTCTCCCAGTGTGTGAGCTGGTGTGTACAGCACTGAGTCAGGATGATTGCTCCTAATGGCATCTTGTATTCTCTGGGATCACTAAGAGGCCAGAAGAAGGTGTTCTCACTGGAATAAATGTTACATATGTGTGGAAACATGTATATTAATTGGTTTGGTTAGGCCTTGTCTCTGCAAATAAATAATTTGATATAGACAGTACATGATAAATATATAACCTTTATTTTAAAATTTTGCAGAGACATTCAAAAAATTTAAAAAACAAACAAAAAAACAACAGAAACAATAACAACAAAGAAAATTTACTCCAAGATAGGGATGTTAGTGCATGCCTTTAATTACAGCACTCAGGGAGTCAGAGGCAGCCGGATCTTTGTGAGCTTGAGGCCATCCTGGTCTACAAAGCAAGTCCAGGACAGCCAAGGCTAAAGAGAAACAATGTTCAAAAAACAAAACAAAACAAAACAACCCAAAAACCAAAAACCAAAAAAAAAAAACAAAAAAAACAAAAAAAAAAAACCAACAACCAACCAACAAACAAACAAAAGAAGAAGAAATATTTACTCCAAAAATGTTTGCAAACTACAACCTTCAGGGTTTCTTTTCCTGTTGAATAAATTTCAAGTATTGTGGAGTCTTACCTAGTTCAGCCCTAGTCTTTGCCCCAGGCCGCAGAGATTCTCCCGAGAATACTAGCCTATTATTTTGTCTGAACAATAAGTTCTTAAAATTCTAACTTGACCCAATTTCATTTTCAAAAGTACTAAGAGTATCGAGTGAAGTTTTCAAAGCTACTGAAGAATTTTCTGGGCTGTTTAATGGCTTCATGACTTCCTAACTTAGAAATTGTGTGGTGTTGATAGAGACAGTTGAAGGAGTTCAAGGTTGAATGGATGTTTCAGAAAGACTGAGAAACAAAGATGAACACAGGGTAGGAAAAAATTGAGCTGTGCTCAATGGCAGTTCTTTCACTCAAGCAGATAGCTGTGTTTAGTTTCTTAATTTATCCAAGATTGTCTCAATGTTGCAAGGACACAGGCAGACATGCCTAGGCACACGCACATATGCACGAGAGCAGTGTCATGGGAAGTCAGCCAAGTCAAAAGACACGAAGAAGATCAGATTTTTAAAAGAGGCAGTGCTAAGGCTAACAGAGAAGCTGAGTGTGCAAAACAGAGAAGGTGCAGCTGGAAGAGTGGGTTCATGCTGATAGCTGACCATACAAGGTCAGGCTGACAGGCAGAGCTCCAATCAGGATACAGAGAGGTCAAGATCCACTTCTGAAAAAGCAGAGCTTCTGAAATGCCACTAAGCTCTTCCTGAAAGAAGAAGAAGAAGAAGAAGAAGAAGAAGAAGAAGAAGAAGAAGAAGAAGAAGAAGAAGAAGAAGAAGAAGAAGAAGAAATACATACATATCAAAACCAGAGGGCAGTCTAGAGAAAATACTTCTGGGAAAATGATAATTTCTCCCACCTCTTATGAAGCCAGTTATACTCCAACCAGGGGTTGAATGAAAGAACCACATTCTCCAATATTATTATGCTATTAGAAGTATGTGCTGGGAAACCTTACATGCCTGGTGACACACAACCTACCTAGAAGGTTGGGACAGGAGAGTTCAAGAGTCCAAAGCCACCCTTAGCACATAGGTGAAGCCCTGTCTCCAAACAAAGCCATAGGAGGACTGTAGCTGGGGTATAGCTCAGTGCTACAGGGTTTATCCAGCAGAGACAAGGTCAAGGTCCTGAGCTTAACCTATAATAGAGAGAGAAACATGACGAGAAGGGGGATGTAATGTGAACATAAATTAAAAAGCTAAACACATTAGGACCTTGGATTTAATCAACACTGATTTTCATCTCTATAAGGTTACTGTTCCTCTTCCTGGCTTCAGTGATCTAACATACTATACAGAAAGCATTCTATAATGCATATGATGGAAGGCACAAACTATAAGAATATGTTCAAAGACACTGTGGAGTCTATTATTCTCTCAACCATGAGAGATTATAAATGTCCCTTTGTTTAAGTAAATTTGTGCTGGAGTTTCCTTTTACTTTCAACCAAAGTTCATAATGCTTCTCATCATATTTTAAAGGCTTAACCATAGGCTCAGATAATTTTATTTTCTAAGATTTATTTACCAATTATATACATTTAATAAATTAAATCATAAAGATACTTTAATCATATTATATGTTTATTTGAAAAATTACTCTAGCTGGATGTGTCTTAGGCCTTTCAGGATGCCTACCCCCTCAAAGGCTAACTAAAATCAGATTCCAAAAAAGAAAACAACATTTCAATGGAAACTCCGCAATAAAAAAAAAAAAAAAACATTGACTTAGTCTACCAATTGAAAACCAAATCTAAGTGAAAAAACTCACCCAAGGAGATAAGTGAAAGTTTTGTGTCCAAAAGCATGTGAGAAACATGTCCTCTGGTTTGAAACACCTGACAGCTGCCACCATATAACATCAAAAATCTTATTATTTTTGCCATTAACACTGAGAAAGAAATTCAAAACAAAAGTCTATTTTAATGAGTCAAAATGATTCTCATGGCCAATAAAACTAGACATGAAAAAGGAAAGTAAGAGGAAGGAAGGAAGGAAGGAAGGAAGGAAGGAAGGAAGGAAGGAAG